>NW_027070345.1:0-108213 GCF_002906115.3 Quercus suber
AGTAAAATCTCCTCAGGACCAGACAAGAATCATATTATTGCATCCAAAGAGCAATAATATTCTGTAGAAGGTAGGAGAAGATGCTCTCTCAAGTTCTGAAGTTGAATTCTCTGTTAAAACAGTGGCCTTTTCTTTGTCTTCTTCTGGTCATTTTCATGTTTCATATGGTCATCTATTTCATCGAATATATATTTATATACAGTTCGATGAATGCTTCCAAATTGATCATGATACATGAATGGACTGCAAAACCGAAACTTGCATGTGCCCTTAACATGGTAGGACCGACCTGATATCGTCAGTAAAAGACTACCTGACCAGACCAACTGAAAACTATTTACTTTAGTAGTGATTTTGATGTTTGCACCATTTGAAAATGACAACCCTCTCTCTCTCTCTGTCTATGGGAACTTGTAATCCGCTTGAAAATCCTGTTGTCCCAAGTTTATGAGAACTAATTAATGTTCGAACTATAAACATTTATTAACATGCTGCATATTTTGTGCACAACAAAATCGAATTCTGGCTAGCTTCGACATCTGAAGATAGCTCTATGTTAATGTTAGTACTGCCCATCCATCAATACATGGGCCACAAATACAAACCAGATCCACTTACTCAGCAAAGACAAAAACAAAATCATGGTCCCAGTTGTTTTTATCTGGGTAAACATTATAAATTCATTGAATAAGAAAAAAGAATGAGTACTTTATAATTATGGCATTAAAATATATTCAAAAATTGTGGAAGCTCGTGTTTCGCCTACAATCTTTCTTTGCTCTTGTCGGTTTTTAAATCATTTCTTCTTCTTTTTGATATGTCAGATTAATCGAGTTTTGAACCATGTCTGAAAGTCTGAACGGCCATCGCATAGATTGATGAAACGTGTAATAGGTTTTTGTATTTTTGTTATATAATATTCGATTATTTAACTAGGAATCGTATCAATAAATATTACTTTCAGCGACTTTCGGTTTTATCTTTACTTGCTCAGAGAGAAGTATAACAAACGAATTCCGCCAAAGCAGTTTACTTTACAGGCAAGACGACATTCATGAACTTACCGCAATAATCATATATTATATGATTATTTAACTTGTTTAACATCCGAAGAACAAGGGTAACCTCACTTTCACTGTGTCACATGCCCCATTTGTAACTGCCCAAAACAATCTTAAAGAAGGGAAAGAATGCTAGGATAATGTATACGTTGAAAAATCTAAGAACCCACATTCTCTAGTCTTTAATCTGAAGCTTAATTATCTTAGTAAGCTTAATTATCTTAATTATCTAAAATATGTCTACCCTTGAAAAATTATATAAAGCCCCACAAATTCAAATTCTATCGTATGCAAATCCGTTTTTGAAGTTTCAAGCAAGTTCAAACTGCTAATCATTGAATGAATTAATGAGATATTTTAGAAATATTATAAATTTTATTAAATAAATCTTAAAAATAAATGTGTCTAGTGTCAACATTTAAACAAACATAAAAAATAATTAATTCTTTTTTATATTATATTATTGATATTAAACTAATTTATTATTGTGAAGTTAATATATAAGTCTTTTGCAGTAATTGATAATAATTTTAGTATATTCTTTAATTAACTTTATAGCTTTGCTTGCCCTCTCCTGTATTACGACGTCAGCCCCCAGTATTCAATATAAGTCGGCCATACATGTGACCCAACGTCCAACAAAAACTGGACACAATCACATTTGTATGTCTGCAACACCCACGTAAGACTCGAAAATCTATATTTCGGTGGAAACTAATTGTAAAGACGATCAATGTAATTGATAACAAAAAAACATATCCGTACACAAATATTTGCTAAAATTAGTAGGCAATATATCATACAATTTGAGAAGGATGTCAATTTACTCATAGTATATTCTGATCTGCATCAGCAAATTCATTGTCATCTTACCCTGAAAATCTTGAATTTAACATAAACTAATTAAGTCAAAACTAGCTAGAAGCTAATACTTTGTTGCCTTAATACAACTAAAAAGATATCAAGGCATTGAGGTCCTGACTTGTCCTGTGACAAACATAAACATGTACTGATGCACTCTTCAAGTTAAAGCCCACAGATATGCCTTTGTGTGTGGGTCACCCTTTCACACTCTGCATTGTTTTATCTTTGACCCAAGTTGCACTTACATACCACGGGCTCAAAAAGCAAACATATCCATACACAAATATTTGCTAAAATTAGTAGGCAATATGTCATACAATTTGAGAAGGATGTCAATTTACTCATAGTATATTCTGATCTGCATCAGCAAATTCATTGTCATCTTACCCTGAAAATCTTGAATTTAACATAAACTAATTAAGTCAAAACTAGCTAGAAGCTAATTCTTTGTTGCCTTAATACAACTAAAAAGATATCAAGGTCATTGAGGTCCTGACTTGTCCTGTGACTAACATAAACATGTACTGATGCACTCTTCAAGTTAAAGCCCACAGATATGCCTTTGTATGTGGGTCACCCTTTCAGACTCTGCACTGTTTTATCTTTGACCCAAGTTGCACTTACATACCACGGGCTCAAAAAGCATGCAGGTCCTTAGAAAAGAAATTTGTTGCTTAAGCTAAATGCTTACCTATTTTGATGAATTGGCAAAGCATATATGCCTCTCATTCTTTCTTACATCTAAATAAATTGAACAAAACAAAATAGAGAAGAAGAGAACAGTATAAATGATTGGAACAGTATAAGCAAAGATCTCCACCCATGTGCAAAGATACCATTTAATCTCTTATTAAGACCCTACCCACTTAAAATGAGTAAGCAAATTCAGCTCTATTATATGGACCCAAATTAAGTGAAACAAGCTGTACTTATCCATAATGAAAATTTGGGAAGATAAAAAAATGACAAGAAGTTTCCCAAACCAGCTGCAACAACGAAAATCATGCAGCAATATAATAATGCATAAGTTAAAAAGAAAGCGGTTGAGAAATGCATGTGCATAGGTCTAGATCCACGGGCTCAGCGGTTGGTAGACCCAACTAGAACCAGAGCATGTGCACTTGATTTTCTCAAATATTTTTGTAACTTTGGCCGGCTGTCAATCACAACCAATGGTATGTGACTTTAGTTCCTTATAAATAGAAACCCCCCTCGTGTATTTTTAGTATCATACAAACACAAAAGCAAATCATTACACCTCCCCCATCTAAGCTCCTCTGTTTCTTTCCTTATCATAGAGTCTAATAGAATGGCAGCTCAAGCATTCTTCTTTAGTCTTGTTCTTTTCATTATTCAGCTACAGTTGCTTGGAACTACAGCTGACTATGGAGGGTGGCAAAGTGCTCACGCCACTTTCTATGGTGGCGGTGATGCCTCAGGCACAATGGGTAAGTCCAAGTGCTACTAAAATTCAGTGTTACTATGGCATTACTATATAGGAAGTACAGAGTTTCAGAAGTAGAGTTTAACTCATGAAAAGCTGGTTAGTGTTCCGAGCGTTTGACAAGTAACATAGTAGAGCTTTAACTAAAAAGCTCTTTACCATTTTAAGTGTTTGGCAAATTTAAAGATCTGAATTAATAGAGGCCTAGTGTTTTTTTTTTTTTTTCAATATAACTTAAGTTTTTCTTTTTATAAAAAATTAGCTAGTTTTTTTTTTTTTTTTTGTCACACATTTAGCATAAAAATTACCAAAATTATATCTTTTTATATACATTATGTAAAGAAGCTACCGAAAACTATGGAGTACTCAAATGTACTGTAAAACTGTTTTGAGCTTTAATAATTCTCTTAAAGGTTCATCTAAATATTCTACCATTTCTTCTAAGACTTTAAATCCCTTCAAAAGTAAAAACAAATGGGCTCTCAGTCTATAGTATAAACGTATACTTTAAGAATGCCATTAAAACATAAATAATAAATTAAGGTGTATTTAATATTATATTTAATATTTTTGAATTAAAATTTAAAAATAAAGTCAAATTATACATTAATATTAGGGAAAAGAACACACAATACCTAGAATTTCTGTGCACTTTAAAATTAAAAACAGAAATTCTAGCTTGCAATTGAACCTACATCTCTTCCTTCTTTTAGAATTGTGTTTGATAGGGTTTTTTGTGATATGCAGGAGGAGCATGTGGTTATGGGAACTTGTACAGCCAGGGGTATGGAACGAACACTGCAGCTCTAAGCACAGCCTTGTTCAACAATGGCTTGACCTGTGGTGCTTGTTACGAAATGCGATGCAATGATGACCCCAGGTGGTGCCTCCCTGGCACCATCACTGTCACAGCTACAAACTTTTGCCCCCCAAATTTCGCAGAGGCTAATGACAATGGTGGATGGTGCAATCCTCCACTCCAACATTTTGATATGGCAGAACCAGCTTTCCTCAAAATTGCTCAATTCCGCGCTGGAATAGTCCCCGTGGCTTTCAGAAGGTAACTGATTAAATTTATTATTTTCTAATAAATTAAACTTTTGAGACGTCCGATAATTTATTATGGTAACTTACTATATAAGTTACACTTCAATTGGTTCAACTTTAGTGACCTCAGCTAGCTCATTATGTGTTTTGGTGATGACAGAGTGCCCTGTGTGAAGAAAGGAGGAATAAGATTCACAATCAATGGCCACTCTTACTTCAACTTGGTCTTGATCACCAACGTGGGTGGTGCAGGGGATGTTCATAGTGTCTCAATCAAGGGGTCTAAAACTGGGTGGCAAGCAATGTCAAGGAACTGGGGACAAAATTGGCAGAGCAACTCATACCTTAATGGTCAGAGTGTGTCTTTTCAAGTCACCACCAGTGATGGTAGAACTGTGACAAGCCTCAACGTGGCGCCTGCCGGTTGGCAGTTTGGTCAGACCTTTTCAGGGCCTCAATTTTAATTTTTCCATTTGAAGTTTGGATTTGGAGGTAGAGATATATAGTCAAATCAATATTTGTATATCTAGTTGCATGTGCCTTTTACAATTGTAACTTGTAAAAGAGCCAGAGAGTGTGTACTGTGGAGTGGCTCGCTTCTGCTGTGGTGGCTAAATAGTACCCGCTGGGCCTTTCACATATTTAGTTTTGAGAATTTGATTCCTCATTCAAGTTATATATATATATATATATATATCGATTTTATATTTCCTAATTGTAGTATTTATTATATCCAAAATTGTGTAATTAGTATAAGAATAGTACTGTGCTTAATTATCCATAAAATATCCAATATTCTTGTTTTTTTTTTTTTTTTTTTTTTTTTTAATGAAATAAAACAACTACCATTACTCTCAAGAATCTCCTTCCACCGGTAACAATATTCACCATTACATATCTTCCTTATCTTCTTGAGGAGTAAAACGTCTTAAGCTTTCCCTGCCATACCACCTAATGAGATCACAGCAATTGTTCTGCGGCTGAAATAGTGAAAAGATAAAATTTAGTTACAAAAAAAACCTTAATATCTTTTTATTGGAAGTGAATTTTGATAAATCCACCATTAGATTACATCGTTTTATTATATTCTCCATACTTGCAAAATTTCTAGAAAATTAATAACTATGTTATCAATGAATTGATTAAAATACGAGTTTTTTGTAATTTAAAATTATGCATAAAATATAAGTTTATAGATTATATAGTAACTAATATCTCATTGACACAAAATTTGACATGTATATAAAAAACGTAAAGAGCATGCAATTCAACAATTAGATTTTTAAAATATGTAGTAATATTTATTTATTGAGTAAGGTTGTAATCTTAAGCTACAACTAATTTTGTAACTAACTTTTGTCTATAATAAAATATCATCATTAATATGGATTATCTTAGATGCCCAAAAAGGAATGGTAGTATATTTTCTTCAATTTGGATTGCACCAAAGCTAAACAAGCTAGGCTAGACTCAAATATGCACAATAGAATGATGAGTAACCAGTAACCACTATTTCTAAATATAGACTCCAATTTGCAGGGCCAAGTCCGGCCCAAGTAACGACACTACCGCGAGCAACTTTTATTTTTTGAGAAACCACCGTGAGCAGTTTGTCGTTAACAAAAAAGCCCAATTATGCTTATCAAGCGTATTTTAATGACTAAAAGTATTTTTATTTATTTATATTTTTTGGGTAAGCATGACTAAAAGAAATTTCAACATGAATGGGTTGGCTTAATGATTCATAAGACTTCAAGAAATTCATGAAATTTTAGGTTTGAAACCTTTTACAATTAGAGTCAGCTTTACGTAATAGGCAAATGAGACGGTTGTTAAAGGCCCCAAGTGGAAAAATGCTCACAAATATCAATGAGGCTGTTTCTTTCATTGCAATAGTATTAATTAAACTCAAATATTAGCCAATAAATAAAATAATATTTTTTTATCAAATGAAAAAACAAGAAAAAAAAGAGAAAAAAAATGCTACATCCACAACATTTTTCACAACAAATCTTACGGGTACGTTTGATTGGAAGGATAAAAAAGTGGGAGAATAGAAAATGATGGGAGGATAGAAAAAATTTTAATTTCTCACATTTTTGTTTGGTTGGGAGTGGAAAAGTAGAGGGATGCAAAAAGTAAGTTTGTATAAATTTACTCATATACCCTTATTAAAAAAGTGATGCCCAATTAAAACAAAAAAGTGATAAACAACAACAACAAAAAAAAAGCAATCATCCAAATTTATTAAAAAAATAAAAATCATCCCCAGGAAAAAAAAAATCACATCCAAACCAAAAAAGAAAAAAGAAAAAAAAAAATAAAGCACTGTCATGGCCCCAAGAAAAGAAAAGAAAAAAGAAAAGAAAAGAAAAGAAAAGAAAAGAAGAGGCAAAGTCCAAGAAAGAAAAAGAAAAAAAGAAAGAAAGAGCACCCAAAAAAAAATATATCTTAAAACTAGAACTGGACGTGCACCCAAAAAAAACAAAAAACACAAAAAACAAAAAAAAAAAAACAAAAAAAACAAACAAACGTATCAAACGAAGCCCATGTTTAAGTGTACATGGGCATTTTTGTCATTTACCTATCAAACTTTCCTCCACCCAAATTTCTCTCTATTTTAGAGAGAAAACTTTTTGGTAAGTTTAGGAAGAAAACACCTAGGCCCCATGATATTTTCCCCTCCCTCTTCCAACCAAACACCCTCCAAAAAGTTTTTTTCTTTTTTTTTTCATCCTCCCTAAAACCTACTCTACCAAACACACTATAAGTGTCAAGTTGTGATTGATTGTTATTGGTAAGTAAAAAAATAATTTTAATTGTAAGTTCAAATTTGAATTAGTAACAATTTAACATTTAGGATTTGTTGTAAAAATGTTGTGAAAGTAGCACTTCTATATACATTAAAAATAATTATAACATTTTTCATAATAGTTGAGTTGATAAACTTTTATTAGTTCTCATTTAGGTCCACCACTAACATTACATTTTTCTTTACTCCTATCAATATGCTACAGTAACATGTTTGAAAAGTTTTTCAAATGTTTTGTGTTTATAGGCTTTTTCAAAAAAAAAATAAAAAATACATGGGTAATTATTGTAATTTTGCATCTAAAACAAGAAAATAGAGTTTAAGTAATATTAATTTTTTTAAGACATATTTAAAAATATAAAAGGCCTCAGTTTAGTTTTTACCCAAGATCCCTAAATGCATCAAGCCGTCCTACTTAGCATTATCTAGGGCCACCTCCAAGGGACTCCCTTGAAAGTTGCACATACTTAAGGAGATAGTTGGATACTTGAAAAGGTTTAGATACCCTCTTTTTTTTTTCTTTTTTTTTTAATAAATGAAAAGGTCTATTACACTTTATCCAATTTTGGTAATTTGGATTTTGGTTCTTAAAATTTAAAAGGTTTTTTTTTTTTTTTGAGAGTTTCAACCAATGGCAAATAAACTCAAAACAACTTATATCCTAAAATTACATCATTTTGAGCACACCACGTTAAAGAAAAAAAAATTATATAGTTTTTTTTTTAATCATTTTAATTCATTTGATTTTCTTTGTTTCTCCTATTGTAGTGATATACCTAAGCATCATTGCCAAGGAAAGTCCTTACACAAATTTCTTCCCATAACTTGGTTCCAATTTAGTTTCCGCATTGGTTGAAATCCATGTGTCTCCAACTTCCAAATTCATCATCCATGACAACTTCACATTAAGAAAAACCCATAAAACCATATTTTCCATTGTTGCTCCGTGTATACTTCGATCTCATGTATCCTAAATACATAAAAGCACGTTCGTTTACAATTTCTTTGAAGTTTCTCATTGTAGGTGCTTTTTGTGTTAACGAGCTGAAGCCTGTTTTGCTATGCCCAGACCCATCCTGCTGTGGATTAGAAAGTTAGGCCTAGCCCATTGTTCTAGCAGGACCATGCTATAGGCCAGTCTGTGCACAAGCCTAGCATCCAAGAAATATAGACAACAAAGATAAAAATATACATATACATATTAAAACTACAAGCATTAGCACAAGTTTTATGGACTTAAAAGTAAATGCCTTTACAATAGAAAGTTAGCTATAACAAGTGGGTTAGTTACAGTAGAAAAATTCAGTTAGCAGAACAGCTAATACAACAAATATAATAAAGATGCTACGGTAAAACAACTGATACAACAAATATAATAAAGTTCCAGCATGTAAACTTATGCATGCAAGCGTTTGTCATGAAGGTGAGATGCTGAATCTTCCCGCAAGAAGTGAACCAAAAAGAACCCAAACCCCAACCTACACACCCTTACTATTGGACTATGCCATCAAAGTTGTGCATTCTGGAGAATGGGCCTAGATGGCTATTTGTTATTTCTTCTGGGATTTCGGAGGGTGAGTTTGCTAAAGAGAGAGGGAAAAGACATTGATGCATGCCTTTTTGCCGTGTTTTCTCTCTTTCTTATCACAATTCCTTTTCCTCTTTTTTTCTCTGTTATTCTTCTTTTAGTTTCCTCTATTTTCTTACCTTGGGCCTCTTTCCTTTTATCTACGACAACGGCCCCTATTTATAATGGGTTGATCTTATAAGATTTCTCCCTTATACTTCAGGGCTTTTCCAACTGTTTCTAGTCCACCGTGGACATCCCTTCAGGGTTGCCCACCAACCCATTGGTTGCCCGTCCACTACTACTATTGGACATGCCCAATGTATTCTCTTTTTTCCGCTACTCATTCCATGACAAATTTCCCTTTGTTTGATTTTGTTATAAGCCTTTCCCAATTATTTGAACAGATAAGGCTTTGGGGTTTCTCATTACCTACCTCTTTGGCATGCATCAAGTGGTACTAGCCGTCTACTATCCTTTTTGGGCAAAATGTCATCCCAACAAAGCATTTTCCCAAAAGAGACCCTGGCTGAAAAATAGAAATAGGCTCTTTTCCCCCCTCTACCAAACAACACCCTCTGAATCCCTTAATTGTGGGCCCACTTTTCTTGTATTGGTTGGGTATAAGTTGGTGGTGCTCAGGCTGCTGTGTGCTTGTTTTCTGCTTTTGTTTTCTTTCATTCCCTCGCCATTTCTACCATTATAGGTTTGTTTTGTTTTGTCCTGCTGCATGTCCCATTTGCCCATCCTTATCCTCTATGGAGAGTGATGTGGGCTTTTCTCTCTGGGCTTACCTTGTTTTCTTTCATCCCTTCTTGGGCTCGTGGGTTTGCTTGGCATGATTTCTTGCCAAACTGGCCCATTGGGCTTTCATTCCTCTCTTTCTTTCTTCCTCGGGCTTTTATGGCCCATTTGCTTCTATCTTGCTTTACTTTTACCTCTTATTGTGCTTGTGGGCTTGCTTACTGCCATTTCCTGCCATGCTGGCTCACTAGGCTTTATTTATTTATTTATTTCTTTTTTACTTTCTTCTTTGGCCTTTTATGACATATTTGTTTCTATTTTGCTTTGCTTTTATCTCTTATTGTGTTTGTGGGCCTGTTTGCTGTCATTTCTTGCTATGTTGGCCCACTAGCCTTTATTTATTTATTTATTTCTTCTTTGGGCTTTTATGGCCGATTTATTTCTATTTGCTTTTCAATCCTTCTCTTCTTCATTTTTTGCTTGTTGTTGAGCATTTCTGCTGTTGGACCCTTTTTAACAAAAACGGGTATCAACACTCATTTGCCACATTTTTCTAGAGACGGTTATAATTAGAAATCACATAATATATGTAGGCTTTTTGCAGTTGTCTGATCAAGTGTTCGGTAATATTATAGTGGTAGCATTCAAATCCCTCTCAATTATCAAATTATTAAAAAAAAAAAATCAAATCATAATATACTATATTATATAATAAAAGTTGGACTTAGAACCATATATATCTCCATTAATTTCTACGTTCATGACATTTTAAAAAAAAAAAATTTAAAAATAATATCTGTCATATTCCCTTACAACCATCAATCATGTTTTCATTCTTCTTCTTCTTCTTTTTTTCATTTTTTTATATGTTAACGTTGATTAGAAAATAAAATTTCAATAGGATTTAAACTCTATAATTATATCAAATGAGACTCTATAAATATATATCATTTTTTATTTCAATAGGATTTAAATTTTATATCAAATGGAATCTACCAACATATTCATCCTTTAAAAAAAATTATATCCTATATTTCCTTACTCCCTCATAAGATTTAAATTTTATATCATATGAGACTCTACCAATTTATACATCTTTTAAAAATAAAAAATAAAAATCTATCTTGTATTTCCTTACATTCACATTCTTTTTTTTCCCCCAATATTTTATGTTATGTTGATATCAACTTTTTTTTTTTCATTTTATTCATATGACTTTTTTTTTATTCCACTTTTTATGAATTAAGAACAAATACATTGATTAAATATCATAATTTCAATAGGATTTAAATAAATTCTATATCAAATGAAACTCTACCAATATATATAACCTTATATATCATTTTTGGAGTGAAGCTTACTCCAATATGTGAATGCCTACATCTCATGACAACACAAGTTTGCTTTCTTTCTTCTTTATTATTTTTCATTTTGTTTATTTTCTTAGGTGTTACTATTGGTTCTTAGTCTTCATGTGGTTTTTAATTAACAAATTCAAACCATTCGAAAACTTGTTAAGTTTCTAAAAGCTCCTTCTTTGTTTTTATATTTTGTTTTTATTAAATTGATTAGATTTTGTGTATTGGTTGCCTTTTGTTTAAACTAACTTTCTTAGTTTTGATTATATGCTTAGGGTCTTAGAATTAATGATTAAATATGGTTAGAACTAATAGATTAATTTTAACAATTTTCGTATTTGATTTTTACGTTCCATTAGATTATCAAGATGTTCTACACGTGTATTCTTGAATTATCAGTTTTAATTTTAAAATATTATCAAGATTATATTAAATTTGGCCTTATCAATTGCTTAGAATGTTTTTTTTTTTTTTTTAATTTATCAATTTAAAATTTATTTTGGAATTATCAATTTAATTTAATTCTAGGAAGATATCTTACCCCTTACTTTAGTGAGATAATTATTTATACTTATCACTTTTTCTTTAATCTTTATTGAATCTTTAACTCTTTTAGGCAGCTTTTATGAGCATTACATTGATTCTTTATCTCAAAGATAAGGCTTCCATTGCTACTGCAACAATGGTGGACAGGTACATATCTCATGCAAGCATACATAAACTTAAATTGCCTCTTAATATTTTGAATGCTTTATTATTTTGCTAGATGTGATTAGGCTAAAAAGAATATGCTTCATTAATTTAATAGGATTTATTTTATATAATTTTTTAAACAAAATGAAATATATTTTTTGAATAGGATTTATTAATGTTGTTTCCCCTTTTTCCTTTTCTTTTTTTTCAATTTATATTTGGAATATTAGCACTTATTTATGTAAAGTGCACAGAATTATGTATATGTTTGCAACAGTAATTAATATTTTTTTTTTGCTAATTATTAGTATAATTTTTTATTCCCAAAATATTCTTCATTAATCTTTTATTTTGTTGGTTTCAAATTGCAAAATTTTGGAAATTTAATTCCTAAAATTTCATAATCTTTAAAAAGTCATCATTCTTTCAATATCAATTTTTTATGCATTAATTATTTTTACTCTTGAGCCATCACTATAAAATAGGTTTTTTTTTTCCTTGCAATTATGGAACTTATTTGACAAAAGTAGTAGAATCAAAGTTGAAATGATAGCTCTCCTTTTCTTTTCTTTTTTAATTTTACTTTAAAGCTTGGTAATAGGTGGTCAAAGACTCATGTTTACAATCTATATGGTTCTTTTTTTTTTCTTTTTCTTTTTTTTAACATTTAATTTTCTTCTTGATTTTTTATTTGTAGTTACATATCATTTGTCGATACATGTACAAAAGTAGTGTGGGGGGTAAAAAACTTCAAACACACAAAAACGAAATAAAATGTCTAGGTAACTAACTTGCACAATTCCACAATGGGAGGCCCAAATAATTGATTAAGAAAGCGGGGAGTGAAAATGAACTATTTTAAAATACATAAACAGCTTTCCCAAGGTGTAGGGAGTGAGCAAAAAAACAAAAGTACAAAGTGACTCTACTTAGCTGATCTAGTTTTTTCTCTCTCTTCTTCTTCTCTAGGGTTTTCTCTTAATATCTCCCAACTTCCTCTATGTTGCAACCCCCTCTTTTATAGGCATTTTTCTTTCCATTATCTCCCCTACTAGCCTGCTGCCAGCTGGACTTTTTTGGGATACTTGTCACATCACGTTTGATTCTACCTCCCTATTATCATGAAATAGGACTTTTGGGAAGTGTCTATACTATTCAGGTTGTCCTCTATATATTTAATGTCGAAGAGATTAGATAGGGAATTTCTCATTAATGAGGAGGTGACTGCCTCTATGATCCTTTTCCTTTTAAGATGTTTCTCAAGATGAACTAGGTGGGAGTGGCATCTTGGTCTAAAAAAAGCATCAGTTGGACCAAAATTGGAATTTGACCATGATTTCCCAACTATATAGTTAGTAGGCAATGTTTTCAAACTATATTTTTTACTAGCATCTTGAGTCTAAAAGACTCGATTTTGGCTTATAAATTGAGTCTCAAAAACTCAATTTCCATGGTCTGATCACGTCTGATGTGGCATCTTTTTTCACGTGGGGACCACCTGGAAATCGAGTCCTTAAGACTCGATTTATAAACCAAAAAAATTTATAAAAAAAAAAAAAAAATTAAGTCTCAAATCTCTCATGTACAAGCTGAAATACTTAAAAAAAAAAAATACAATCAGATCAGAGAGAGAGAGAAAGAATCTAGAGAAAGAGCTCACCTCACTAGCACGGCTGGGGCTCGCACAGCTTGGGTCTCGACCCGATCCAGTCAACCACAGCCACCCAAACTCCAAACAAAAGCCAAAGAAACCACAACAGGGAGAAGGAGTGAGACGGATCTGGTGGTTGTGGTGGTGTTTTTGTTCTTGGATTGAAGCATGAGAAGATTGAGAGAGGAGTGAGACAAGAAGANAATCGAGTCTCTTAGACTCGAGATACTAGTAAAAAATATAGTGTGAAAACATTGGCCACTAATTATATTATTTGAAAATCAAGGTTAATTTCTCATTTTGGTCCATTAGTTGCCTGTGGTCCTTCTTTTGTTCACCGAAGGACCACCCATGCTCATGACCTCGGATAAGAGTTTCGATATTGATGGCGTACTCAAATTTCCATGGAAACTGCTTACTGGAGTTACCATTTACTCTTTAGACGCTCTTGCTTAAACCTACATTGATGGGCCTAGCCCATCTTTTCAAGTATGACCTTCTAGGCCCAAAGGCCCAGACCGAAAATCAAGTTCAACCCCTTCACAAGTAGTAAAATCAAAGTTTGACTCTTTTATATATATATATATATATATATTTTAAAGCTTGGTTGTGGTCATAGAGTCATGTTTACCATCTACATGGTTCTATTTTTTTTTTTTTTTTTTTAACACGGTTTAATTTTCTTCTTGATTTTTTATTTGTAATTACATGTACAAAAGTAGTAAATCAAAGTTGAAATGATAGCTTTTTTTTTTTCTTTTCTTTTTTTCTTTTTATTTTAAGCTTGGTAATATGTGGTCGTAGACTCGTTTATTATAAAAAAAATCTATATGGTTCTATTTTTTTTTTTTTTTTAACACAGTTTAATTTTCTTCTTGATTTTTTATTTGTAGTTACATGTCATTTGTAGTTACATGTATCAATCCAAGAGAAAACAAGGTGTGAACAATATCTAATTACTTGAACACCAATATAAACCTTTTAAAAGCTGAACACATTCTACCTTCAGTAAGTGTGCATTTGGTTGTTGATGAAAAATGAAAATTATTTCACTATTCAACTTAATTTTGCTACTATTTATAGGCCTCATTGTACTTTTTGGCACTATTCATGGACTTCACTGTACTATTTCAACTAACTTTTACATTTATCTACAGTACTTTCAGCAATACTTTTTCAGTTTCAACAAAATAAGTGGTATCTAAACACACTCTAAGTGGTCTCTTGGAGATCAGGCAAGGCATAATTCCTAATGAAACTTCTGTATTTTATCAAAGATATCTATTTCAGGGGATGATTCCAATTCCTGCAATAAAGATATCTGTCAATTTTCAGACAATATTTTAACCAAATCAAGTTCAAGGCTTAATTACAAATGAAATAATCTGCTTCTAAAAGCCCTACTCTGATGTAATCATAAAAAGCTGGATTAGAATCCACAGTTAGCAGGAGTAACAAAGATAAAACTTGAGACAATCCAGTTCCAGAATTCTTCCCATTAGCTTCAGATGGAATGCAACAAGCCCCCAACTTTGACACCAAAAACTGCAGCAACACACAATCAGAGGAGAGCAGTAAATGTTGACTGAGGAAAGGGCAAAATACTTGAGATTTTATGATCAATAAATGACATATACCTGAAGTTGTTCACCCAGCACACTGATCATTTCCATGGATGGGTTACTTCAAAAAGTCCTCAGCAATAAAACATCACAGTATTGGTCTTGTAAAAAGAACCAATGAATTGTTCAATTAAGTTGAAAAGATTACTGCAAAAATTCGACAGTAGACAATCTCAATGAGAAGTCATATTGACTGCAATGTGACATAATTGAACAAAATTGGCCCTGTATAACTTGAAAACTAATTAATAGCCTAATTTTCAAACAACAGTACTATAAAAATTCACAAAATTTAAGGGAAAATATAATATCCACCAATGATAAAGAAAGAAAGAAAAGTGAAGCACCCCCAGACCTAGAAAATCTGAAATATAAAAGAAACTTAGGCAATCAGAAAGCAACCATCACAAATTACATTAAGAACATCCAGCAAAGTGATCATATACCCTCACTAATAAATGAAACTTGTAGAACAACTTCAAAAAGGAAAAAAAAAAATTTTGGGGGGGGATGAAGAGATCTGGAATTTTCAAGAGAATTTCAGAAAACCCAGAAATAGAAAAACATATTAGATAAAAAAGCAAATATCACCAGGAAAACTCTATCTGGGTGAAATTAATCTTATCGACAACACCAGCAGTTATAGGATTGTTCTCCCTGCATGAGTCCAGTAAGAGCAAATATGAACATAAGGCTCCACAAAGGAACACAGATAAATTAAATAGTGTAGAAAGGCAGTGCACATTTCCAAAAAACCATCAACAACTGTTTGAACCGCATGCACAATGGTATCCCTGGAAAATAAAGGGACCGCAGGATCAGATGCACAAGAGGCTAGAGACAGAATGTGGCTGACAATCGATACCTGCAAATATCAAAGAAGCTAGACAACATATTATAACTAAAGAATCTCTAATCAATTCACTTAGTCCTTACTAACAAGAAATATAAATTAGTTTAAATTTTTGTCAACTATATCAAAACAAATCAGCATTTGCGTAACGAACCTTTCATGGAGAGATGCACATGGAAATTCGTGTGATG
Source organism: Quercus suber (assembly GCF_002906115.3). NCBI lineage: Eukaryota > Viridiplantae > Streptophyta > Magnoliopsida > Fagales > Fagaceae > Quercus > Quercus suber. The sequence goes on from NW_027070345.1 coordinate 15,908, forward strand.
CTGTACCATTGGGCTGGATGGAGAAGAATTATCCATTGTGGATGCCCTAAACTAGCTCATGGACCCTACTTAGTTTAAGAAGTTCTTTTAATCCAATAATAGTCCGTGGAAGTCAGTTGATACTTAGTAGATTATTGTTTTGACAATTTAAATCTTTTCAGAATTTTTAATTAAGATTTTAATGTATGGCCAGGATTTAATCAATGGTGGGGCCAGAGTTTGTTTTCTTAGGGTTTTCTTTAGCATTACAAAAAAAAAATTGTAGTTCTCATAAATGACCTTCAACAACAACCAAGTCTTAGTCCAAACACTTTGGGGTCAGACATGAATCCTCATCAGACTAGTAAGGGTCGGCCATATGTATTCTATTCCACCATTCTATTCTTTTTTTTTTTTTTTTTTTTTGATAAGAAAGATGTATATATAAAAAGCTACCTTATGCAAATAGCACAAAGCAATCCAAAAAATTACGAGGAAAAAAAAAGAGCAAATAAGAATTAAGTAAAAACAATGAGAAAACTAAGGCTGTGTTTGGTTTATGTAAAATATTTTCCGGAAATGCTATTTTCGGGAAAAGAAAATATTTTCAAGTGTTTGGTTTCATTATGAAAATTGTTCTAGAAAATATTTTCATGTGTTTGGTAACATTTTGAAAATGCTATTTTCCACCACCACCCACACAAAACCCACCACCACACAACAGGAAAACCACCAAAACACCACAACAACAACAAAAAAAAAGATCAAAGAGAGTAAAAAATCAAAATCACACAGAAACGTAGATCGGTTCGTGGGTCGATCAAAATCACACAAAAAATCAAAATCAAAGAGAGAGAGATCGGTTCGTGGGTTCATGGCGTGAAGGCTATAGGTCGCCAGCGAAGTCGAAGGCGTGATCTGGGCTCTAGGTTCACCGACGAAGTTGAAGGCATGATTTGGGCTCTCTCTCTCTCTCTCTCTCTCTCTCTCTCTCTGCGCATGAGTTCGGAAATAGTTTGAAGTGAAAATTTTGACTGAAACTAATTTCCGGGTCAAAGCCATTAAACACACGGTCAACTGAAAATATTTTCCGGAAAATTTATTTTCCATTCGCAACCAAACACCCGCATTTACGGAAAAGCATTTCTAGAAGTGATTTGAAGCCAAAACAAACACAACCTAAGAAACAAAGGAAGGGAATCACTAGATGTGAGTCTCCAAGCTCAAGACCAGTCAAATAGAGAACCACTAAAAGAAGCAAAGCAATCAATCTCCTGATCTATCCATGTTCTCAAATGTTTGTCATTCTATTCCATCCAAAATAATACTCTCTATTACTTCCCTAATTGACACTTTTTTTTTTACGACTTCTATTAACGTATTTTTTGGTCTTCCTTTATCTTTTTTCATTCCATTAACTTGAATCAATTCACTTCTTCTCACTAGTGCATTAATTGCTAATCTTTAAACATGATCAAACTATTTTAAGAAATCTTTTCATCAATAGAAGTTACCTTGATTTTTAAAAGAATTTCCTCATTTCTATGGGAAATGGTAAAATTTAGCTTGTTCCAAAAGTTTAAAAACTAATAGGAAATAGTAAATTAAATCATTTAATTTTTATTCTAATACTACCCTTCACATGTGGGCTCAAACTCCCCTTCATATGCAGGGTCTAACATGTAGAATTTTAGATCAAATCAAATCTGCAAAGTGCAAACACCCTAGAAGCCTATTAAACCCTAAATCTTAGTCCCGATAATTTTCACAATCAAACCCTAATTGGCCCTACCCCTTTCACATCAACCCTAATCCCAATTCCCCAAAATAGAGTTAGAAGGTGCAGGACTCGGCTGTTGCCTTGCTTCGATTAGCATAACACTAAAATTGACAAAATACTAATACATAGCACTCACTATACACATGATAACCAATTATTTATTTAAAAAAGAAATTAAATAAACATAAGCCTTCCTTTCTAGGATTTAACATAATTTCTCAATCCTTCTATCATATCAATAAATCAGATTATAGTTGATTGGAGTTGCACATGCAAGAGGAGGGGCGAGAACCCAGATCATTTCCTACTCCACTATTCTTTTGCAAGGGAATTGTGCAAGTTCATCATTGGGATGTTCAGAGCTATGTTGCACGGACACTGACACAGACACGGACACGGACACGGAGATACGGCAATTTTTGAAAAATAAGGACACGACACGGCGGGGACACGGCGGTTAAATAATTAATTAAATTTTATATTTAGGCATATTTTTTAATATTTTTAGACATAAAATACGTTTATGTCTAGAATTTAAATTATGTAAAAATTACAAATAAATAAATTAACACCCAAATTAATACAATAATGTACATAAATATTTATATTACAAACCAAAAATTTAAATAAACTACGTTTAAATACTAATAATAATACTAAAAATAATAGTCAAAATAATAATATAAATTATTTTCTCTTGAACCAATGGCATATTAATGACACCATGGCATTGATATATGTTGCTCAAAAGTTTAAATTTGAAGTTGAAACTTTCACGTGAGTTGGCAGTTGACACACAAAACAAAGAGGTAATATATAAAAAAGTATTATAAAAGTTTAAATGAATAGAAGAAGACAGAAGGCAGTGGTTTTGCGAAGAAAAAGAAAACGAAAAAGAAGCAGAAGAAGAAGAAGAAGGAGAGAGGAGGAGCTCGCCGATCGGAAGGGACAAGGTACGCCGGCACAGCGTCGACGTCTATGGAGTTCTCCGATCGGCCCGATCTAGCTCCGGCGAGGGCAGCGGCAGCGGGCAGAGGTCAAAGAGAGGGTACGCCGGCACAGATTTTTTTTTTTTTTCGTTGCTGGCGTGTCGGACGCGTCGGATCCGCGTCGGCGCCATGTCGAAGCCGCGTCGGCGCCGTGTCGGAGCCGTGTCGGAGAAGCGAAAAAAAAAAAAAAAAAAAAAAGGGACNGGGGGGGGGAGGAAGACAGTAATTATAAAACATAGAATTAAAATAAAATCTTTTAAAGCCTAAATCTAAACCTCTAGGCCCCAAAAATCTGAGAAGACTTTTTGAAAGAGGAATTTAATCATATGAGGCCTTAAACAACAGCTCCGCTTCCTGTCCACCTCAGCCACATCTTAAAGACCAAAATAGATACTAATGGGAAAATATAAGTACTTACACTACAACAACTAAAACATAAAGCTTCTCAATGTAAACTCACTTAGAAGTACTTGAAACAGAAGCTCTGTGCCCAAGAATATTTATAAGAACCTCAATTCCAGCCAACTGATGACATTTATGCCTATTATGAACAGCTGCTGCTATTTTATAATGCATTTCTACTATAAACTGCACACTGCAAGGAACCACTAAGAAATAATGAAGAGATCTGGAATTTTCAAGAGAATTTCAGAAAACCCAGAAATAGAAAAACATATTAGATAAAAAAGCAAATATCACCAGGAAAACTCTATCTGGGTGAAATTAATCTTATCGACAACACCAGCAGTTATAGGATTGTTCTCCCTGCATGAGTCCAGTAAGAGCAAATATGAACATAAGGCTCCACAAAGGAACACAGATAAATTAAATAGTGTAGAAAGGCAGTGCACATTTCCAAAAAACCATCAACAACTGTTTGAACCGCATGCACAATGGTATCCCTGGAAAATAAAGGGACCGCAGGATCAGATGCACAAGAGGCTAGAGACAGAATGTGGCTGACAATCGATACCTGCAAATATCAAAGAAGCTAGACAACATATTATAACTAAAGAATCTCTAATCAATTCACTTAGTCCTTACTAACAAGAAATATAAATTAGTTTAAATTTTGTCAACTATATCAAAACAAATCAGCATTTGCGTAACGAACCTTTCATGGAGAGATGCACATGGAAATTCGTGTGATGCTGTACCATTGGGCTGGATGGAGAAGAATTATCCATTGTGGATGCCCTAAACTAGCTCATGGACCCTACTTAGTTTAAGAAGTTCTTTTAATCCAATAATAGTCCGTGGAAGTCAGTTGATACTTAGTAGATTATTGTTTTGACAATTTAAATCTTTTCAGAATTTTTAATTAAGATTTTAATGTATGGCCAGGATTTAATCAATGGTGGGGCCAGAGTTTGTTTTCTTAGGGTTTTCTTTAGCATTACAAAAAAAAAATTGTAGTTCTCATAAATGACCTTCAACAACAACCAAGTCTTAGTCCAAACACTTTGGGGTCAGACATGAATCCTCATCAGACTAGTAAGGGTCGGCCATATGTATTCTATTCCACCATTCTATTTTTTTTTTTTTTTTTTTTTTTGATAAGAAAGATGTATATATAAAAAGCTACCTTATGCAAATAGCACAAAGCAATCCAAAAAATTACGAGGAAAAAAAAAGAGCAAATAAGAATTAAGTAAAAACAATGAGAAAACTAAGGCTGTGTTTGGTTTATGTAAAATATTTTCCGGAAATGCTATTTTCGGAAAAGAAAATATTTTCAAGTGTTTGGTTTCATTATGAAAATTGTTCTAGAAAATATTTTCATGTGTTTGGTAACATTTTGAAAATGCTATTTTCCACCACCACCCACACAAAACCCACCACCACACAACAGGAAAACCACCAAAACACCACAACAACAACAAAAAACAAAGATCAAAGAGAGTAAAAAATCAAAATCACACAGAAACGTAGATCGGTTCGTGGGTCGATCAAAATCACACAAAAAATCAAAATCAAAGAGAGAGAGATCGGTTCGTGGGTTCATGGCGTGAAGGCTATAGGTCGCCAGCGAAGTCGAAGGCGTGATCTGGGCTCTAGGTTCACCGACGAAGTTGAAGGCATGATTTGGGCTCCTCTCTCTCTCTCTCTCTCTCTCTCTCTCTGCGCATGAGTTCGGAAATAGTTTGAAGTGAAAATTTGACTGGAACTAATAAAAAAAAAAAAAAAGGGACACCGCCGGACACCGGAATCTGGCGCGTCGTGGCCGTTCCGGTGTCCGATACGTGTCGGACACCGACACGATGCCAAAAATGGCGTGTCCGTGCAACCTAGGTTCAGAGTTTGGTGGGTGATGCCCAAGACTGCTTTTGTTGATTCAAGGTTGGAGAAGGAAGCCAAACTCCTTCCAACACAGAGCCTGGGATTTAGGACATCCATGTTTGATGTGGACTTTGCAGAGGGAAAGTACTCAAAGGATTTTTAGGGAGCAGCAATTTTCAACTATGAGAATTAAGTTGACGTTGGTAAGCTCATTGTTTTCTTGACTTTAGTTGATACAGGGTGACCAACTGGTTTTGTAGAATTCATATCCTCTTTACATTTTTGAGAGATCTTTGGTTTTTAGGAGGAAGAAACCCAGCATACTCATCAAACCAAAAATCTGACATATTGGTGACTTATATTTTTTTATAATATTTACCATTACCTATCCAAAAAAAGAAAATGATTAGACAGTTTGAAAAGCCATGAGATTATGTGATATCTTTTAAATTAGACTAATATTTTTATGCTTGTCATGGATCTTAAACTTCCTAAATCATATAGAGAGAGAGAGAGGAGCAAACCATATGTTTCTTTATGAGTTTGTCTCATTCACTCCTAGATATCCCAGCAAGACACAAAATTGAACCCTGAAGAACAATTGCTGCCTTTTCCCACCCAGATTCCTTACTGCAATGCAATGCCATACAGATAGCAAAGATTTGCACAAGTGATTTTCGACCAGAACAGCCAACAGTGACAAGCAACCTGGTATCAAACAACCATCAGATTCAATTACAAATTTACAAGGAAATATATTTTTAAGAAGACAGATAAAAGAACCAGACACCAGAACAATCAACAAGCAATATTAGTTTCATGTTCAGTGGGGAAATATACATAATACATTAGTTACAACTTATATATTTAACAATGACATTTTCGAAACTAGAGTATTCAACAAAAAGAACTTGATATCAAGCAGAAAGTAGAGGTTCCCATCCCCTTGATATAAAAATGAGATAGATATTAGAATATGTTGATACCTAAGCAACCCAGCTTCGTTTAGAGCAATCCCCATGCAGGACCAGAGCTGGAAGAAGCCAATGGCAAATACTATATGAAATAACTAGGTTTGGCATCAGAAACAAATAGTTGACGTATCTACATTGAGCATGTGCAATGTGTTCAAATGGACCACTTATGGATAACATATCCCAAACCAAGAAAAAACCGTTAAAATAATATAAATTTTGTTAGCATTATGGTTAAATTGATTAAATTCATCATTTCCTAATAGGTTAAACTTTTGAGACAATCGATAAATTAACATGGTATTAAAGTAGGGAATCCTAAATGTTATGCCTGTCTCCACCCTACCTCCCATTTAAAATGTTAATATCCCACATGTTGGGCCTCACTTATTAAGAGAAAGTGTTAGAATTATAATTAAGTAATTAAATTTATCACTTCCTAATCGCTTAAGCCTAGAGAATCGGTAATTTAAAAAACTTTAATTAGTCAAAAATATATTAATAATGTGGAAATTTAAATATAGGACGGAGTTGAGCTACCAGTATTGCCTGCACATAAATGGCACTACACAAGCAAATAAATATCCAAAGCATCAACTTTATTTTCAACTTAATATATCAAAATAACACATTGTTGGTCAAATAAAAAAGGGACTATAGGTTAGCACCATTTAGACTTATAAAGTCCTTAAATGCACTTTTCTTATCAATTTCATGAATCATTGTTAACTAAAACAGATGAAAAATATTGAATTTTGATACTTTCATAATTTTTGAAATAGTTCATATCAAAAAGCATCAACTCCAATTATACCACCAAAATAAGTCAAACAGATTACAACACACTATATCAAAAAGTTACCAACGCATTCAAATATTGAACTCTCTTAAATTCCCACAACTCCAAATATTTGCCAAGTTTTGATTTGGTGTGTGTGTGTGTGTTGAAATTACTGTTTTTTTTTTTTTTTTAATCGCTGAGCGGTGGCGGGGTCAGAATGTGACAGGTTAATATGCAATACCACAAACACGACATGAACATGCCACATCAAAGGATAATCAGGCATAAAAATAAATGTGATTTAGCATAAACTCAAACCAAGAAAATAATCATTGCTTAATCTATTTCAGAAACAGAAGATCATACAAATTGGTAAGCTTAAAAATAGAAGCATCATGTACATGACTTGGAGAATTTACCTGTAAAGAATTTATTTCCTAGAAATATTGTATAAAATGCATACATGAAACCTTTTTTTCTTTTTCCTTTTTGGGTAAAAACGTATACTTAAAACTTAATATTCAAGTTTCCGGTCAAGCATATATATCAATGCCTTTGAATTTTCAAAATATCCATGCCTTATGGAACAGAAACAATTTTATTATGGGGTTCAATTATGCAACCCTGAATCATTTCTAGTTCAACAAAAGGACAGCTTTTTTGAAACACTTGAAACTGATGTCACTTTACTTTGTATTGGAGAATGTCATGTAAAAACAATGCGAGGAATATCACAACTTTATTTAATGCATATAATGTGGGAAGCAATTTAATGTTTCCTTCTTTTTTGATAAGTAATTTAATGTTTCCTTCTAAGGGAGCAGATGCTATACTTGTCTGATTCCTCAATCAATCCATAAACCGTAGACAAATATCGGCCCCTAGGAATTTTGTGAGCATAGTGTTTATGTGAGCTCCTTTTCCAACATGTTAGGATGTATGTATTATGTAAGAAAGTGTCAATCCAAGATGTTCTTCCCTTTGTCTAGTTTGAAAAGATAAAGAAGGGAAAGTCCTAAAATTACATACCCCCAAAAAATAATCACAAAGCTAAGTACAAACTTATAACTGAATTTTCACAATGTATTCCAAGACTTAAAATTCGTCTCCCTATCTCTACAAACTTTGTCCTCAAATAAACTGAAGTGCAACCTATGCCATATATGATAGCAGTTTCCCTACCTATGTTGGAGAAAACTATATTAACAATGAGGGTTGTTCACACACACTAAGACAAATTAAAAGGGTTTTTTGTGGAAAAAGTGAGCACATTACCTCCACAAGTGCAACTAAGCTTACACCACAAGCAACCCAGCAAAAGAGAATTGATCCCATTAGTTTTTTTTTTGATAAGTAAAAATTTTATTGATCTCAAAAAATGGAACACCCTAGTACACAGGGAGTGTACAAGGGATCAAACAATCAAGAACAAAAATTACAAGAATCTAAGAAATCAAGAAAGGATGAAAAGGATTGGTTCCGCAATGCAGCCAACCAATCCATTAAAGTGCTAAAGAAAAATAGCTTCAAGTCTGATGTGGATCTCTCCTTATCTTCAAAGCACCGACTATTTCTCTCCCTCCAAAGGCACCACAATAAGCAATGGGGAACCATAAGCCATATAGACCCATTTCGATGACGGCCAAAAAAGCTTCAAGTCTGATGTGGATCTCTCCTTATCTTCAAAGCACCGACTATTTCTCTCCCTCCAAAGGCACCACAATAAGCAATGGGGAACCATAAGCCATATAGACCCATTTCGATGACGGCCAAAACTGCCTTGCCAACATGCTAGAAGGCCCACTACAGATTGCGGCATAACCCAGCTCACTCCAAACAACCCGAACACCATAGCCCACATATCCATTGCAACTGGACAATGAAGAAAAAGATGATCAACCGATTCCCCATTACACTTGCACATGTAGCACCAGTCTAATATCCAAACCTTCCTTCTTCGTAAATTGTCAATCGTTAAGCATTTCCCTAAAGCAACAGTCCAAACAAAGAAAGCTACTCAAGAAGGGATCTTCTGCTTCCAAATGCTTTTCCAAGGAAAACAATAGTCATTAGAGCCCATTAAGAGATTGTAATAATCCCTAACCGTGAAGCCCTTCTCTCTAATAGATTTCCAGCACATCTTATCCTCACCAAGCCCTCTAACTGACGCACCATATATGGTATCCATGAAACTATCTAGTGCCTCAAGTTCCCGGGCATGTACAACCCTAAAGAAACTTACATCCCAAAACAGGATTCCGTTATCAAACTTCATAACCTCAGCCACACTAACCGCTTGATCTCGGCAAAATCTAAACAATTCAGGATAGCTGACTACAAGAGATGTTTCTCCACACCAACGGTCTTGCCAAAATTTCACCCTAGACCCATCCCCAATATCATATAGAATGTGGCGAGAGAAAGTAGGCCATCCCCGACTAATATTTTTCCACAAGCCAACACCATATGGACCATTAGTTCAAACAAACAAACAAACTTCCTCATCTTCTCCTATTTCTTATAAATGTACTCTTATTTATTAAAAAAAAAAAATGGCTTCAATCCTTTCCTTGCTGGCCGTTATGAATTTCCTAAAACATTTTAAGTTTTGGACTTCTTTTTGAATTTCAATATCATAGCCTCTGCATTCCAAGAGTGTCACCCTAAATGTGATCTAAGCTGATATTGATGTAAAATAGGTTAGGGTGTCAGTTTTTGGTTGGCTAAGTGTTAAACATAAGTTACGGTCTAAGATTTAAATATGTTATTCTTTAGATATCCACAACGATATTTTTGCCAACATAGTTTTAGTATCTTCTTTTTGTCTAGTCTATATTCTATTGTTTGGTATAGTCAGATCAGCAAAATTGTCAAGATGATATGCTTATGTGGTTTTTGAATTCACAGCAGGCAGGAGTGCTATGCAATATACTCCAGGAGATGTTTCAAAATTGATGAGCTTCAGTCCTATACTCAACGGGGTAGAATTGCAGCCGCCAGTGTCCAATGTCTTCCCAAGTCACCTTCCTAGGAAAAACAATGTTGCTGCCACGGTTTGCATCTTTGCTTTTCTACTTATTACTGTCACTTTTCTAGTAATAGATTTGTTTTCAATTGAATAATAACCTTGGCTTTATTTCCTGAATATGTTATGGTTTGTTTAACATGGTTGTTACAGAGAGAAAAGTGCAGGAGACTAATTCAAATTGCGGAAAAATGCTTAGAGGAGGCAACAAATTATTTCTATGGCATTGAGGCATGCAGTGAGGTTTTGGATGGATATGTTCATGACGTTGGGCCTATGCTAAAGTGTGAATGTCTATGTCTACGTGCTGCTTTGTTGCTCCAGGTTATTCCTCAAAAAAAAAAAAGAAAAAAAAAGGTTATTTGAAAATTAAGTTACTTGGTTGGAAGTGCAGTTTCATTCATTTGGTATTTACTCTTTTCTTTTTCCCCAGAGGAAGTGGAAAAATGATGCTCATATGGCCGTAAGAGATTGTTACAATGCTAGAAGAATTGATAATTCCTCTTTTCAAGCACATTACTATATGTCTGAAGCTTTATCGCAGGTATGGATCATCCAACTTCATTCTATTCTTCTGGTCTAGGTGTTTACACAGGATGCAATCTGTAAGGGTTTTGTGCTGGCCCAGGGACTACAAGAAACTGCCTTGTCATCTAGGCATGTGAATTTGATGACTGAATCTGTCCCTTTAGTTGTTTAGTGATTTAATGAGTCTTATTTTCTTGCAGTTAGGCAAACATAAAGAGGCTCTAGAATTTGCCCTTACAGCTCAAATTTTGTCCCCATCCAATTCTAAAGCGGTAGACAGAGTGGACAATGTCAAAAGGGATCTTGCTGCAGGTTTGTGTCTATAGTATGTTTTCTCCATTTATTATTTCACCTATTGGTGCACCCAATTTCTCAGCTGTTAGTGTAATGTCAATCCAGTTGGTTCCATAATAGTGTCTGGAAATTAAGATATTTTTAGTCATTAATTAAAGTGAGATAACTTGTCATTAATTTAAGCAACCTTGAATGTCATTAGCATTGCAGTGCACATTTCAATATTTAGTTACAAAGAGGAGGCTTTAGCATTTGTGGGTTCAGAATCTTAAGATGAAATTCAGTCTAGTTTAGAAGAATAGATGAGTCTAACTATCAGAAACCTCACTGAAGGTTAATGTAGTTAGCCCATGATATTTTATTCTTCTGCTGGGGAAAGGATATATAGAAACCCTGGTTGAAGTAGTTTCTAGATTTGATGGAAAGGTTGTTGGACAAAGGTTAAGATAAATCATTTTCATTGGTTTGATTTCACTGCGGACCTGTCACTATCAATTCTCCTGTGCATTAGGGACTTGATATTGATAAATGACCATATGTTCCAAAAGCTTAAGTTATTAGGAAACAATGAATTTAATCATTTAACTATTATTCTAACTCCTCTCATGTTTAAGCCCAAACATTATAAATAGGGCCTAACATGTGATTTTTACCTGTTTAAATTGGAGGTAGAGTGGAGAAAATTTTCAAACTTAGGACCACTTGCTTTGATACCATGATAAATTACCAATTTTCCAAAAGTTGAATCTGTTAAGAAATTCTGAATTTAATCATTTAACCATTATTAAAGCTGTTATGTATGGTAATAAGTCCCTGTGTGCATTATTAGTGGAGCCTGTCATATGAGAGAGATGAAAGTTTTCTTGGAAGTTGTAATTCAGCATATGTAATCTAGGGCAAGTTAGTTTTGCCAGCTGGAAATCACTGCTTGAACAGGTCTACGAGGATTCTTTTAAATGTGGTATATTCTTGTAAGAAACTTGGTTGCCACATGTTATATTTTGAATATGCGGTATGCTTGTCAGGAAACTTGGCCAGTGTATAGCAAAGAACCTAAGCTCAATGTAGCCCTTGAAAAGTGTTTTCCTATAATGCAACTTCCAATTCTACTAAGTTCAAGTCACCATGGTAGGACAGGTTGCCTTATGTTAGCAAATCCTGGTTGTGTGTAAAATGTAAATCTAACTTCATGATTGCATTAATAGTTGAAGCTGAAAAAAATAAAGCAAATGATGGATTGCCAAGGTCTGAATCAAGAGGTGGAAGAGTACTCTCATTAAGTGATATACTCTACCGTTCAGAAGCTAATAGTGATGCTTCGCAAGATGGTCCAAGATCTGAAAGAGAAGATTCTGATTATGATGAGGAAGTGGAGTTGGACTTTGAAACTTCAATATCGGGTGATGAAGGACGTGATGTTGAATCAAACATTCTTCATGGGAGTTTAAATGTGAGATTTCATCGAAGAGGTGATTCAGGTAGAGAAAGTGTTGGTGCAAATGGCATATGTGGATCACCTTCATCATCATCACAAAATGACAGGATACCTTATCTGGTTCGTTTTCATGTTTTGTTTTTTTAAATGCAAATGCAATTGTTTCTGGATTTTCCTTCTCATAAATGTTATGTTTACTTAATAGCTCACCTTTATAATTTAGCAGTCATTTTAGCTATAAAAAAGAAAAGAAAGAAGCAGCCATTGGAATTGCTGATTAATGCGCGCACGCAAGCGCATTAAATGGGTTGCCCGAAATATGGAATCCTTTGTTCTCTTTCTTATCATATATTATATAATTTTTTCTCCCATTCATCTTGCATTGGCCATGTAAGTCATGCTTTTGTTTATTTGTTTATTGTGCAGCCTGAGGTAGCTATTGATATGAAGCAGAGATATGTTGGTCACTGTAATACTGGAACTGACATAAAGCAGGCCAGTTTTCTTGGCCAGAAAGGTACTTTCTTTAGTATTGGTCTTGTTATAATTAGATTATACTGTGCAAGTTTGCACTGGTATTAAATTTCAACTGTTCATAGTAGTTGTAAAAACATTTGTCCCAAGTATTTAAACTTCTACATAGTGTCCCAGCACTGTATGCTGATCCAACAAAAATAACTACACTAACATTCTTCATTTGTAGACTTGCTGAATAACACTGAACCAATTATGGGCCTTGCACATAGAGAATAGATAAATTACCAAAAAAGGACAGGCCTCACAAACAATCAGGCTTCAATCATCTGTTGTTAATAGCTAGAGTGAAAGAAAGTAAATCATTGTGAGAGTACAACTGTAGAGTGATTGGCCTTTATTATTGTGTGAATAATTAAATATGTAAAAAATGTAAAAGATGACTGACGTAAGGGTTGTTACCTTCACATCATCATTTCTTTTTCGTTCACTTTACATCTTAGTCAGCATCTGTTCACATTCAAACTCCCAATTGGTGATTATGTCTCATTTAATAAAATCTGTGCTTGAAAAAATTCTTAAGTGGATAATGTTTAATTAGTTAAACCTCCTATATCCTCTCTCTCTGCCTTTTAAAAAAATTATTTTAGTCTTACTTATAAAAAGATGGTGAATGTGGGCCCTATAACTGTAAATGGCACTTCCTTTCCCATTTACTTGAGGGTGGGCTTCTTGGGTGTCTATATTTTATTAAAGAATTGAATTTTCCTCCAAGTTGATTTAAAAGAAAATTTCTTCAATCTATTATTTGGTGATTGAAATGATTATCCACGTATGCTTTTAGTCATGGGACCTATTTAATAGTCATCTGATCTGTTTAAATGACTTAATAGATGATGTGATTAAAGTACAGTTGTTTAAATGACTTAATAGGTGATGTGCTTAAATTACATGAGAATGATTTTATTAATGGCCAAATTACGTTGGAGGAGATTTCTTTAAACTGGTTTGCAAGAAAATTTTCGTATATGGGGGGGAAAAAAGCCTTTTGCATGCATACATACTATTTTCTACTATTTGTGTGCACGCGATGCTAATACATTTATGGTTGTTTATTTTGAATCTTAATTTTCATAACGATTTGCATGTTTCAATATGAACTTCTGTCCTAGTTCTAAATTACTTTTGATATTCGATATTGATGTTGATACCTCCATTAGTATTTCTGTTTTTTGGAACCTTGATATGATAGTTGATGTTGATGTATCCTGTTATTCATGCATCTTCCAAGTTTAATGGATGGGATGAGTCAATGGACAATATAATGTAGCAATCACATTGTTTCTTTTGTGATTTAAGGTGAGTTTGTTGCTAGTGGAAGCGATGATGGAAGATGGTTTATCTGGGAAAAGCGAACTGGTAGACTGATAAAAATGCTTCTGGGAGATGATGCTGGTAATTGTTTTCTTTAACTGTGAGATAAATGGGGTTTGTTGCAGTCTTGCAGACTGTAGTCTCTTAATTGATTGTATTGTCTGATATCACTTTTTCGTGTCCTTTCTTAGTTGTGAACTGTGTCCAATGCCACCCATATGATTCTGTTGTGGCAACTAGTGGGATTGACAACACAATAAAGGTAAGGTTTATCAGTAGTAGTCTGTTTGTTGGAGAAGACAAGGATAATTTCTGAATTTTGGTGGTCCATTGTTGTAGATATGGACTCCAACCGCTTCTGTCCCATCAATTGTAGCAGGTGGAGCAGACAGACCAGAAACTGCCGATATTCTGGTTGCCATGGAAAACAATCAACGAAAATTATCCCGTAACCGTGAAGCTATACTGTGAGCCCTATTGAGCCTTCAATATTTTTCCTGATATTTTATTAGATCAATATTCTGGTGGTTATTTATTTATTTGGATTGGCAAGTACATCATTCTGGGAGAAGATTTTCCTGCTTTTGTCAAATCAGTTTCCTTTCTCACCAGTGATCAAACTTGATTGCTTCCTCCTTCATTTTGGAGGTTATACTAGAATTGAAGTTCATATATGTTGCCCTTATCCTATTTATCTCTATTTTATAGTCAGTTATACTAAATCACATTTCATTGTTTTCATTTCTTTTATAATATGTAGACAGTTAGTTAATTGCTAATACTAACAAAAGGCAATCCCAATAACAGTTTCACTCAAAAAATTTTGTCACATAAAATTCCTAGAAAGCCCTTCAAGGCTTCATCTTATAATGTTGCAAAACAAAATTGAAAATTTAGATGAAAAAGGTCAAATATAAATTTTAGCTACAAGATGTTCACTAACCCCACTCTTCACTCTAATTTCTCTCCTCTTTGCTCTCTCTCTCTCTCTCTCTCTGGTTGAAGAGATTTTGCCATGTGCAGAGGCTGGTTTTCTGTTAAAGGGAAAAGTGTGGTTCTGAATTTGTTAAAATCCAGATTCATACTATAGCTGCTCATTCCTTGAACAGATCTGTGTAATCATGCTAATATTTAAAAGTACTAAGTGGTACTTGGCCAATCCACTACCTTCTTGCGTAGTTACACCTTCCACAATAGTCGAGAGAAATGCAAATAATTACTTCAGAAAGAGGATGAGAAATACTTAAAAGATGTGATTTTACCAGGAGAAATTCTGAGATATAATTTACATATTTCACCAAGGAAGAGAACTTTTTCCTTGGTCAAATGGATAATTGGAAATGCAAGTAAAAATAAATTTTGAAATGAAGAAATCCCCTTAAATATAGGGGTGGTCATATTGATGAAATGATAAGGGAGAGTCGCTTGAGATGATTTGGTTGTGTGTATAGAAGAGTGATTAATTCACCAATGAGGAAGAGTGAATTGATTCGAGTTGAGGGAAAGAAAAAAGGTAGAGGAAGACCTAAAATAACATTATTAGAACAACAACAACCTAGAGTGCAATCTGTTAATGTGCTGTGAAATATCATAAATTCATAATATTAATAATCCGTGTCCTGGTGGTTTGTGCCTTTTCATTGGACATTCTAAATATATACTTTTGTTTGATAGTCACAGAATTTGTCATGCTTTGTAAGCTGTCTGCAAAATTGTTTTTATAAGTACTTTCATGAGTGTGGATTCTTCAGAATTTGTTAGACAAGAATGAGTTGGGTGTGGGCCTGAATCTATTGTCATGAATCTCCCTACTATTTTGACAGATACCTAGGATTGAAAAACTGAAATGCGATATTCTGTTTTGAAATGAAAACATGTTACATGCCACATTGTTATTTTGAATCGAGTAGAAGCACCAATGTCAAACATGCCATAGTATGTGAATGCTTCCTCGTACACAATGTCCAAGTCAATCAGAAGGGATGAACAGATAAAATTTGCTACCTGTGTTAAGATCTAAAATTTAGTTTTAAGATTGCCAATGAATTAAAAGGGGTCAACTGGCACTTTCTTCTCTCATCATAATGGGTCAGAAAATGGGGTTTGTGAGTTCAAGGTCTATTGTGCGTGTGCGTGTGCAGTTTACCAATAAAAAATAAGGAAATTTAGTTTTAAGATTTAGACTAGCCTGCACATTGCACAAAACATGTGTGAGCATGCAGAATCAAACTATGTTTCTACTAAAGGATTATATGTTTTGTTAATCCCATTCTCTTCAGATGGATTCTTACTTTGGTTATATTCACAATGAAGAATTACTCTGTTAACGTGCAGGCCTTTTGAAATTTTTGAGCGGTTTCGGATGCATGAATTTAGGGAAGGAACATTTCATCCGTTTGAGTGTACACAGAGCTAATCAGCTTCTTATTGAAGCATGCATGTAAGTTATGCAGTGTCTGTTTGTTCATTATATTTGCGTTTCCTGGTACTTCATATCATCGCTTAGTATTTCTTTAGGGATTTTTATGTACAGACAATCAAAATGAATCTCAAGGTATAAGGTTTGCTAGTAATTTAAACAAATTGATTTGCTGCATGTGAAAGGTGTACACACACACACACACACACCCACACCATGAAGTGGAAGCAACAAGTTGATGTTGTTATATCCGTATTCTCGACCTTGGATACCTTTGGATTTTTTTTTTTTCTTTTTTATGAATAAAAGCTATGGATTTTTTTATTTATAGAATTGTCAACAAGGACATTATATTCCAGACCCTGATTGATTTCTACTTTTATACCATGAACAGCTGCTGCCTGTTTAAATGTATATATTGAGTGGAGTTGTTTATGCGAAATGCAGAAGGTCGTGAAAGGGGAGAGATACAATCAACCATATTGTTGGTAATAGGAAACCAGTTGATACTTTGATACCAAGTGGCGTCCTGCAAAAATAAATTGAAGATTGAATAAGGACACCCTTCATCCCTGGTTAGAGCTTTTTTGCTCTTTTCATGTTAATATTAATGATTTATCCTCTCAAATTTTCATTCGTCTGTTTGGTAATATACATCTGAAAATTTCTTGTATAGTTGGTGTACAGAATAAGAACACAGAACTCCAACATTTTGTGTTTTATTATTAAAATTTTCTCTATAACATGGTGCACAGTGCGGTTGCCACCTGTAATGTAATCACTTTTATCATTACCATCGATCATAACGGTGTTCATCATAGTTCTAGTTGATTACTTAAAAATTCGAAACTTCAGGATAGTGAATTCTTTAATTCACTACAAATTTAACACACCTATTCCGTAAAGTTAGCCCAACATGCCAGCAATATTATAGGCTTGGGTTTGTTGTCTTAGCTGGTTCCTCGGACTGTGTTCACATTATTTTTTGTACCTGATGTCTTATTTTAACAAAATGGAAGTACTTCGTCTAATGCAAATCAATAATTTATGTCATGCATTTGATTAGAAAACTTTAGAAGGGGATCGGAGTGAATGGCTGTATGAGTCTTGACTAAAAGTTGTAGAATATAAGAAAGTCGACTCCAATAAATTTTAATCATTGACGTGTACGCTTAAGTAACATTGTCGGCCAATACATAATATGTTTATCTTTTCCAATAAAACTAGTTGGCACTTGGCACTCCTCTAATTCGATTTTTATTTTTTAATTTTTAATTTTGTGTGTGTGTGTGTGAATTTTCTTTGAAAATTCTAATTTTTATGGGAAAATTATTAAATGGTTTTTCTTTTATATAAAATATACTAGTATTACTCTCACATAATAGTAAGTGTTCAAGTGGTGGGCTCATTGGTCTCAAGCGTGCTGTGAACCTAGAGAATTTAGGATCAATTTACCATACTATTGATCCGTGTGGTTTCCGAAGCCTCTTGTGGAGAGGTATTGAGATAATCTACCAATAATTACACTAAAAACTGTATGAGCTCATGTTTAACCTCACTTAGGTCGGCAAAATGTGTGAAAATTTTGGTCATGTCTAACCTCACTTAAGTAGGCAAAACGTGTGAAATTTTTTGGTCAAATATTAAGTGACTCTAGACTTTTCATTATGCTTAAGGGTGTGTTTGAATACTGCTTATTAATTGAAAACTGAAAACTGAAAACTTATTACTAAAAATACTATAATAAAATAATTTTTAAAGGCAAAACACTGTTCATGAACACTATTTACGTTTACGCGTTTTTGTGCTTTGGTTGGTCCATGAACAGTGTTATGGGATCAGCAAAAAAAATGCAAATGCAGCTTAAACGCAAACGCAATGCCAGGCAAACACACTAAATAAAGCAAGCAAAAACAATATCAAATAATTTAAAGCTTTGGTTAGAAAAGTAATCAATATTTATCTATTAACTTTACATAAAAACATCACGTTTTAGCTTTTAGGACTTCTCATAATGAAAAAGAGGATCAAAGAAAAGTATTATAGAAAGAGTAGCATTTCAAATAAAAATTCTGTGCACAACTGTGTGCACATTCACTCACCAACTTTGTGGGAGGAATTGCAGACATAATTATTCAGGTAGCACAATATGTTCCATTATGAAGCAAATATTCCAGCTGGAATCTGGCAGATTTTTTTGCCTGCATTAGGTGTGAAGCATTCATTTTCATGCAAATAGCCAATAAATATAAATTAAAGGAAAAAATTTGGTTCCAAAATATATTTGAAGCTATCTTTTTCCAACCAACTATGGCTGTGTTTGTTTCGTGTAAAATATTTTCCGGAAAATACATATTTTCTGGAAATGCTATTTTCCGGAAAAGGAAAATATTTTTAAGTGTTTGGTTGTATTATGAAAATTGGGGTGGAAAATATTTTTATGTGTTTGGTTCAATTAGGAAAATGCTATTTTCCTACAACAAATTCCGGCAGTAAAATTCCGAAGTATAACATACCTTAAAACCTACCAATCACCTCAGCATTTAAGCAAAATTCAAAGCGTTTGAGCGCACGAATGACCAACTACATAATGACTTAAGCCTCAAGCCTATACACATATTGGCTTCCAAGTGTGTGCACTTGTGTGTGGATATCATACGAGTGAATATCAATACTTGTGAGCATGCAATTATCAAAACATTTGAACGTAGGAGCATGTAATCATTAAATCATCCAAAATTATGAGCATGAAGTTAAACAAGCAAGTGGGCATGTGATTGTTAAAGCACATAGGCATAGGAGTATATGATCATCAAAACATTAATCATCAAAGAATTTGAACATCAAAGCATCTAAACATTGGCCATGTGATCACCAAAGCATGTAGGCATGTGAGCATACTATCGACAAAGCATGAGAACATACAAGCATTTGATCATGAGAGCAAACAATGTGATTGTTAGAGCATACATGCCTATGAGCATTTAAGCACCTAAGTACACATAACTCTAATCTCCCAATCTCCTCAACATACAAGCACAATCATCAAAGTATTTGCTTGCACATACGCCCAACAACACGATCACTTATGCCTCCAAGACTATAGACATTTCACGATCATCGTGTGTGCACTTGTGTATGGATATCAAACATGTGAATACTGATGCATTTGAGCATGCAATCATCAAAGGGCAAGTAATCATCAAAGCATCCAATCATATGAGAATGACAACATACAGGTAAATGGCATGTGATCATCGAAGCATATAGACATGGGAGCATACGATCATCGAAGCACCTGAACATCAAAGTATGTGAGCATAGGAGCATGTGATCATTTAAGTAGACACGTGAGCATTTTATCATCAAAGCAAAGTCAAATGTGAATAGGTTATCAACAAAGCATGTGATCATGAAAGCATCCATGCATATGTGCATGAAAGCATCCATGCATACCTTTAATCTTCAAATCATCTCAGCATTCGAGCACAATCATCAACACATTTGAGCGGAAAAATGTCCTACTAAACAGTCACTTTAACCTTCGAGCCAATAGATATTTTATCATCCAAGTGTGTGCACGTGTGTGGATATCAAACATGTGAATATCAATGGATGTGAGAATGCAATCATTGAAGCATTTCAAAATAGGAGTAAGTAATCATCAAAGTGTCCAAGCATATAAGCTTGAAGGCATACAGGCAAGTGGGCATGTGATCATCAAAGCATGTAAACATGGAAACACTTTATCATCATGGCACGTGAGCTTAAATGCATGTGTTCAACAAAGCTTGTTAACATAGGAGCACCAATCATAAAAGTCTCCAAGCATATGAGCTTTAAGGAATATAGGCAAGTGGACATGTTCTGGTTGAAGCATGTAAACATAGGAGCATATGATCATCAAAGCGTGTGAACATAAAAGTGTATGATCATCAAAGCATGTGACCATAAAAGCATGTGAATATCAAAACGCGTAAATATAAAAGCACATGATCATCTTAGCAATTAGACATGTGAGCAAATGATCATTAAAGCAAGTACACATGTGAGTACGTGATCAAAAAAGCATTGAACATAAAAGCACACGAACATTTAAGCATCCAAGTACACATACATCTTACCATCCAATTACCTTAGGAATTAAACACGATCATCAAAGCATGTGAGAGTCCGGGCATCCAACTACATGAACGTTTCAGTCTCCTACCATATCGATATATTATCATTCAAGCGTGTGAAAATGTGGATAAAAATAAATCTCATGAAGGAGTGACACTTAATTTATATGAACCATTTAAGCGTGAGAGTATATGAGCATTTGATCATGAAAGCATACAAGGATATGATCATTAGAGCATACATGCATATGAGCATTTAAAAACTCAAGTATATATACCTCAAACCTACCAATCACCTCAGCATTCAAGCAAAATCATCAAAGCGCACGAATGTCCTACGTAATGACTTAAGCCTCCAAGCCTATACACATATTAGCTTCCAAGTGCATGCACATGTGTGTGGATATCATACGAGTGAATATCAAAGCTTGTGAGCATGCAATTATCAAAACATTCGAACGT
The DNA here is from genome assembly GCF_002906115.3 of Quercus suber. NCBI lineage: Eukaryota > Viridiplantae > Streptophyta > Magnoliopsida > Fagales > Fagaceae > Quercus > Quercus suber. Next base: position 36,823 of record NW_027070345.1, read on the forward strand.
AGGAGCATGTAATCATTAAATCATCCAAACTTATGAGCATGAAGTTATACAAGCAAGCAGGCATGTGATTGTTAAAGCACATAGGCATGGGAGTATATGATTATCAAAACATGTAATCATCAAAGAATTTGAACATTGAAGCATCTAAACATTGGTGCATGTGATCACTAAAGCATGTAGACATGTGAGCATGTGATCATCAAAGCAAGTACAAATGTAAGCATGCTATCAACAAAGCATGAGAACATAAAAGCATTTGATCATGAGAGCAAACAAGAATGTGATTGTGAGAGGCACCCAAGTACACATACCTCTAATCTCCCAATCTCCTCAGCATACAAGCACAATCATCAAGGTATTTGAGCACACGTTGCCTGTTAGAGCATACAAGCACAATCGTCTTGTTTTATTTTAGTTGAATTTTCTTTTAGTAATCAAGGGTCTTTTTGGACCTATAAGGTTTACCAAAACGACTTGTAGTTTCAAAACCATAGTAATTTTATTGGACTTCTTTTTTTCTATGTGGTTTTTAATAGTTAAAAAAAGATAAATTCAGAGCTATAATGGTGTTGAGGTTTGTTCAACGCAATTCTTCCCTAAGCAATGTCAAGGACCCTAGGTGTAACGCCTGCAAAAACTAGGAACAATGTCATTTATCTTTTTTTACTTCTTTCACTTCAATTTCCAGCAACTTGAAATCTTGCAACTAGATCATAATTCCACACAATGAGAACCCTAAAGAGAATAGGATAAAAAACCTTGTACAATCCACAAACCAATATTGGCATTACTGAGTTATTTCTAACAGCCAACCAGATCTGCTTTTCTTCCTTTTTCTCACCTGTTTTGACTGTTGAACTCTAAAATATACCCAGCTTGTTACTCCCTAATTGAATCTTAATCAACCTACTTCTCTATAATTACCAACCACAAATCCATAACCCCCATCAACCCCAACTCCATCAAATACATGCTGCAAAAGTGAGTCTGAATGAGATTTTCTTTTTTCTTTTTCTTTTTTTTTTAAAAAAAAAAGTTACTACTACATAATACCATAACATTCAAAAACTAAAATTAAAACATAAGATTCCTACCAAGTACTACTTATCAAAAAAACAGATCCCTACCAAGTGCTAACATAATTTATCAATGGTTCAAGTGTGCAGGCTTCAAAAGTGAAAAATACACATCAAATAGAAGAAAGGAAATATAAAGCATCCTATTAAACATCTTCAACTAATAGCAAAATAAAACACCAAAGGTTCATATGTGAATTTAACATGCAAGTCTATCGCAATAATTTCAAAAGAAGAACATGTCAATCTCTGGCTCTTTGAAGTATCGATAATATTTAAGGTTTTATAAAGCTAAGGATTTTGTTTAAATAATTTTGGCATAACCATACAATTATCCTAGTGCTCTATACATATTTCTTACCCGAGTAAACAAAAATTCCTGCCTCTTTTGTTTTCTAGGAGTTATAATGGACAAAGTACTTTTATCATGGTCACATTAAGACGGTAGCTGTGGTGGTCAACGTGAGCACAGGTCAGCAATGCAAGTACATCTACTAGTCAATTTGTCAAACACTACTAATAGTTCAAGTCCTTTTAAGTTTCAGGGATGAGAAAACACAATCAACTAAATGATGCTTTCCTTCATCACCTAAAGGCAGACCAAAGAAAATTGAGCTAACTGAGATATTTTTAATCATGGATATCCAATACAAGGAGAATACAAAGCACAATGGATGAAAGTAACCTTACCACCTAAAAGTCAAGTTTACCAAAGATAATGCAAATTTCTTAGACTCAAGATCTTTTTAGACCATTGAACTTCAGAATTCTAACACATAAAAATTATTTCTGTGTAAACAAAAATATTTGAAACTCCAATCTTTAAGATCACATTCACGAGTACCACTGCAGATTTCAGCATCAACATTGACATCTACACTTCAATAAATTAGAAACAATGTAAACCAAATGAGAACAACTAGAAAACTAAAGAGTAGGCATATTCATAATACTAACCCATAAGGATTATTTCTGTGTTATAAACTAAAATATTTGAATCTCCAGTCTTTAAGATCACATTCACGAGTTCCAGAGCAAATTTCAACATCAACATTGACATCTATGCTTCAATAAATTAGAAATTATGTAAACCAAATGAGAACAACTAGAAAACTAAAGAGTATGTTATATTCATAATACTAAAAGCAAACAGACCTTCCAGTTAGCATGTCACAAAACTGCTTTCAGGAGACTCTTTCCTTAGACTTCAAATGTCACAAATGTCATCCAGCCAAAAAATGAAGAAAGAGAATATGTACAAGTACACGTGTTGGTACATATCCCATAACTGAAACTCATTACATATAAAAACACCCCATGCAAGCATTAAAGTAAATTGCATTCTTGATTGCTTGAAGAAAGATTTGATGTGTGGCTAGTCCAAGAATACATCATGACTCATACAAAAGTCAATAAAACCCAAACTCACATGAAACTTAAATGTTCTACAACTCTACCCAGCTTCATTAAGTTGACAAGTTCCTTGTGTTATGTTATTCTCAAGAAGTGAATAGGGTAAAAATTAAATTACCCTAACACAAGACATTTTGTTTATACGATGTTTCTAATCATTATAACTAATTTTTCCTTAGCATATATACTACTCATAACACTTGTAATGGTTTCTCTGTAGCTGTAGCCAAAGAAGTATAAATGCTAGTAGCGGAAGCAATCAAGGAAGACACAAGAGGAGAACTAACACTCATAGAGGAAGGAGAGGAATAATATGAAGTAGACTCAATAAAGACTACAACAACTCCAACAAAGTGTCTTTGATTTCTTTTTATGGACTTCCTGTCCTTTGCTTTACATTAAAAAAAAAAAATGCTCTAAATAAATATATAAATGAAAAGGCACAACATATACGTCCAACTCTACTTCCTCCCTATAAATAGCAATGTGCATTAGAGTAAGAATAACAGTTACAAGCGTGGGTTGAGGCTGGGGACTAGCAACTAGGACCTCCCTTTCTGTAGCATGTTTTCCTTTTGAGGAAACCACCAATGTAACACTAAAGTTTGAAATAGAGGAGATTATTAATAGACCTTAGTATTGAGAATCACTTTTCAAAATCTAAATATCAATCTCTATTAACCAAAATAACATTCCAACTCATAGAAGAATCTAGTAACAGCAATATATAAGGTTGCAACCACATGACAATAAATATTGGCCATAACAACTAATTAGAGACGGTAGCAATATCCACAATGTACTTTTGGTGATAATCATGATGTACATTTATGCACAAACTATGAGATAACATATAGTTGTTATCAAGAATGAGATCAAGTGAAAATCTTATTTGACTTGTGTTTATAGATTATGGTAATCTAAAGACATCAACATCATAGGCAATGTTAGTAAAAGCATCAAGCACACTTAAGCACATAAGTCTCTTGGAGCCTAGACGCAGCTGCTTGAAGTAAAGTACACAGTTTTTAAATATAATTATCTCATAACTTTCAATAGATGTATTTGTAACTATATAATAAAAAATAATAATAACTCAAAATTTGTATATTTTACCAAGTAGATAAGTGCACTAATATAATGTTTTAAGTTCAAATTTAACCTAACTTATTTCAATTCTTAAAATTTTTATATAGTAAAATGAAAACAATTATCAATAGTCAAAAGCACAATTATCTAGTCATAGAAAAGCATACCAATTCACTGAGCAAGGAAAAATCTAACTTGATAGTCCGGATCTCGGAGCTTCAATCATTACCTGTAAACAGATACACCACAACAAACATATAACAAAGAATTGAAAGAAATAACCAAAATCAATGTATGCAATTAGAGGGAGAGAGGGAGTCAAATTGGCCTCAGATATCCTAAACACCAAAATTACAACCTTAGTGCTAATGAACTGAATTCCCAATTATTAAAGTCCATATGAAATCTCATATCCCAGCTTCTCTTCCCCCCATGACATTGTACCAAAATGCAATCCAATGACACCTCTCTACCTAATAAACAGTCTATAAACCTGTAATGCCCCTATCAAAGGCTGATCTCTTACCAGAATAGGACCCAACTACCGATACCAACCAATACCTACTTCAAAGTAAATGTATTGTAAGAACCTATCCCACCCTTCTCACACTTGTAAATACCTAGGGCTATGTCCTTACAACTTAAGACAGATTCATAAATTGAGAACCTTTCCTTGAAAAGTAACATGAAATGAAGTAAAAAAACTGACCTGGATGAAAACCATAAGCCATATTATTCTTCAGACCAGGGAAAGGAGTAGAGCTTATATACCTGAATGATTGTGTGGTATGGATGGTCAATGGCCATTTTCTTCACAGTGACACCAAAGCAAACTGCATAGTCCAACAATCCTGGTTAAAAAAAAAAACACCCAACTCTATTAAGTATAACAATTTCACCTCAGTATCAAACCTAAAAATTATGTGGCCCCGAAGTTTCCATTCAGTTACCCATTCCTGATGCAATTTGGTATGCTAAAGGTATGAACTTGTATGACTGAACATACACACACACACGCACGCACACACACATATAAGACATCAAACACGCAGAAGATAAATTATTAAAAACAGGGGAAAAAAACATCTTAAGAAGTAACTAACTATGCTAATTTCAATGTGTCATTAATTGTGCTAAGCATGCTATTTACAACATTTTGTCTAGAAAAGAGAGTGAACCACAGGGAAACTAGTAGAAACACCTGAAACCACATATGTTAGATCCTCCAAGGAAGCTAAATTCACTTTAATTAAAATTCATGCAAATTAATTCAGTTTCAGTAGCATATATTCCCATGTAACATGATTCAAGCTTTTCAATTATTCATTTCACCCAAATAGTGCATAACAAATTTCAATTTGTTGAACAGAGGATTTGAATAAATAATTGCATACCACTCTCACATCATATTTGTCACTTACAACCAAACAACATTGATATCACTCCAATACTAGACTGAGAAAATTGTCTCTGTCATCGTCCAAGATTATATGAAACCAATCACATAATTTGAACTAGATTTAATTCAAACAAAAGTTTATAGGCTTAAAATTCATCTTTGTTAGGAGATGACCAAGCATCGGTGCAAAAATTAAACATAAAATCTTCCAAGTATGATTCACTAGCAACTCCATCAAGTGGGTTTAAATATAGAAACAAGTATTTACATTTATATGCTCAACAGATTACTGATTATTCAGTTCACCAAATATGACATAGACACATTCTCAATACCTGCAATTTTTCAGCCTCTTCCTCATCCATTGCAAGTTGCTTTTGTAATTTTCGTGTTTTTACAGAGTAGTTAGTCTTCCTCCCCAAAAATATTGTACATGGAAATCTTATTAGCAAGGTAAAGAAACATGGTGGGCATACCACTATGGAACCAACAGTACAGAATTCACCAGTAAAATAAGTGGAGTCAGCATTGTAATTCACCTTTGATGAACTTTTCAAACATCTAATAAGTGCCTCCAAGTCTGTTTTCGGCAAAATTAACATACCCAAGAAATATTAAAAAAGATTTTTATTTTTTTTATTTTTAAAGAGAGAGTATAACTTAGGATTCCAAGGATCTCATAAATTAGTGGGCATCTGAAACCTTATGTTTCCTTAAGCGCGCGCATTGCTGCTTGCCACTCATTAGAGGTATGTCTATCCTCTTAAATCCTAAATAGAGCATCTGCATAATGTGCAAGATGAAAATGAGTTTAGATTTGTCTTTCAATAGACTTCTTGTTTGTCATCTTCTGTTCCTCAGCAAGTGAAACGGCAGGTTTACACAACTCTAAAATAGTTCTGGAGCTGCATTTTAAACCGCAAGCAGAGTGTACAAAACAATCAAAAAAAATTATAGAAACTAGCACATATAAAACCCAAAGGGGCACAAACCAAATTTTTTGAATATATAAATTTAGATTATGACTTGCATGTAAACCCAAACTAACTGTGTATATGTCTGATATCAAAAGATTTAAAAACTATTTTACTGATGTATTAATTAAATGTAGACATTCAGTCAACTCTGCGTTGCATTGCATTGCTACTGATATTAAATGAGTTTCAAACAATTCAAAACAAATTCATAAACGCAATAGTTTCAAACCACAAAATTGTTCAAAACAATTCAAGAAACTAGTGAAGTCAGATTCAATATGACACAGAGTTGATAAAAATAAATTAATACTAGTTCTAACAGTTTCAATAAAACAAAGTTTAAAGTTCCATAAATAAGGAAAAGTTTTGAAAACTCTCTACCCTTCCAAGCCAACACAAGGTTGAGTATTGCTCTATGGCTTCAAGACATAGGAACTTAAACTCATGCCAAGCTACAGTGGCTTGAGAAAAGTAGAAAACCTGGAGCCCTATTACCAAAGAACAAGATATCAGAAGCAGGATTAAGTAAAGTTTTCTGGATTAAAAAATAAAAAAACAAAAACAACCATTGATCATACCTAAAAATGGTTTTTCATAAGCATCTAGAAGCACCCTCTCATTGCGGATAAGCATAGAACAGCCTCAAATCTTATTCCGCAAAGACCACAGAGCCATCTGACATGTCACTATTACAATTTATGAATGGATTGAGGAACTATGTTGCCCAAAATTAAACATTAGAACGTAACTGGAATTGAACAACCTATTCAAGGCAATGCAGTTTCTATTGCTTAGGAATAAAAGATCTATCATAGGAACCAACAACATCAACAAATTAAAAAAAAACAACACCAAAACAGAAGAAGAGCGTGCTTTTATAGAATCAAAGACAGACGTTTGCATCTCATTCAGCACAAAAGCTAGGCTGATAACAAAATACCTGGTTTGTGGTTGGAATTACAGGTTCAGAAAATACTCTCTCCTTCTCTGTAAAGAATCTGGTTTGTGGTTGGAATTACAGGTTCAGAAATACTTTCTGCTTCTCTGGAAAGAATCTTATTCTTCCACATGAAGATGCTGTCCAACGTAAATCCCAAGCCATGCCAAGATGATAAAGAATATGCACAGGTGACATTGACATAGCAGAAATTTAAAATAAAAAAACACTATATAAAGAAAACATATATTTTTTATTCAGTAATAATCGGTTTTTTTTTTTTTTGAACCGTAGACTTGCACAATGATTTAGGATTTAAAATTTTACAGAATTTCAAACCATTCAAATACATACTCAACTTTGTGTTGGAGCCCCCCAAAATCAACATTTATTGAAAGGAAATCTGTTAAATATAGTTCAGCAACTACCAGGATTGACTAAAATCAATTCTAATTATCCAAAGAGAATTATACCAATGTCAGAAAGAACCACACAAGTATAATTTGGACTTGATTTCCAAAAGGTCACTACTATTGGCTATTGCCCTCTATGTCAGGAGCATTGTATCACAGGTATAATAAGTACCTGGAGTTTGATTATTGTTTGGTAGATGTATCAGTGCTCTCTTCACTTGCATGGTAAACAGACAACACAAGCTCCTAAAACAAATGAAACATAAGTTGAATACATAAAGTCCAGTAACTGGTTTAAGAATATGAAATTTTGATGAATATTACCTGCTTTGAATCTTTCAGTTTTCTACAAAATTCATCACAATCTCCCTCCTGCAATGCCCTCAAGCAACTAATTTGTAGAAATTAAAAATATTTCATCCGCTACAATTTAATGAAAATACGTTTTTTTCTTGGTACAGTTGTTAAGACCACTGAATATATATTCACATGTCCTAGTCCTACATAATATGAAATATCTATGGATGATGAAAATTAAAAATCATACCTTTTAAGTGTGAGGTCAGCACCATGAGCTACTTATTAACCTTTTTTTATGCTTTGTAATTAGTAACTTATGGTAAAGTGTGACTTGTTGCAGCATAGTTCAAATAATTTCTCAACTTTGGCAATGTACAAAAGGGCTAAATGGTCACTTTACTAGTACATATCAAGAGTATTCATTTCAAATCAAGAAATTTATTATTGAAATGTTTACATTACACCAATGTATAAATACCATATTGGTGGCTCTTTCAAGTTAGCCACTAGAACAAAATATGCTGGTACTGGTGTGTGCCAATGTATTGTCTCAAGATTATTGCTAATACGTGCGTGTATTTCAACAAACATGAAGTCAAACTAAATATACCTTAATTTCCTTTCTTTCTTCTTTTTATCTATTGAATAGATTATTTTATTAATCAAAACCTTAATTTAAGTTCTAAATATTATTTTGTTTGGGCTGTTTGGGAATTGGCTCTTAAAAAGGTAATTTGGAGAGTCAAAAAAAACCATAAGCCAAGTTTGAGTCAGAATAGTAGTTCTACTTTGGCCCAAGACCTTGCTAAAGAACAATGATCTTCTAAGGACATTCAGAAAGGTAAATAATATAGACTAACCTTGTGTGACTGGATGATCCCATACAAGCTGTCAGGTTCATTGATTTGAGTGACTGCTGAGACTAGTATTTCAACATGAAGTGGTAATTGATGATCAAGAAGACCCAAAAAAACAAAAAATGCAGAATTTATGCGAATCTTCAAAAATGCATAGGACCAAAATAGAAATAAGAACAGTTCAAATGTACTTGAAGATTAAATGGATCCTTAGTGGCTGTCTATTTTTTACAACATATTGGACCATAAATATGATCCTGAATAGCAGGGTAAAAAAAATACCTCTATATCAAAAATGGGTATGACACAGTATCTCTGTGAGACTTACCATTTCATTATGGGAGAAATCTGGACTCTCCATTACGAGGCTGTTGAAATGGTCTTCACACCATTACTCAACATACATCATAGAAGTAAAATAAGAACCACATTTCTAGAAAGTAAACAATCCATTTCACATTAACTGTCAAATAAATGATAAAGAAGTAAATGGATTGAGGAAGCAGAATTAAAAACACAAAAATAAGAAGGAAACTTCAACATTCACAACTGCTGATTTAGCTACAAGAAGATAATCAATGCAAAGCCAATAAACCAAGGAACAAATAAAACATGTTAGAAAAAGAGAATGGAGCATATTCTAATTCCTGTGTCTTTGATTTTTCTTTTATTGGACTCGTTGTCCATTGCCTCACATAAAACAATGCTCTAAATAAATAAATAAATGAAAAGGCACTAGACATACCTCCAACTCTACTTCCTCACAATAAATAGCGATGTGCATTAGAGTAATAATAATAGTTTCCTAGCTGAGGACCAGAAGCTAGGACCTCCCTCACTGTAACAAGTTTTTCTTTTGAGGAAACCACTAATATAACATCAAAGTTCGAACTAGAAGAGAATTTTTTTTTTTTGATAGATAATGAAAAAATTTATTAATAAAGAAAAAGCCAACTTGAGTACACTGGGAATGTACTGTGGGGGCAAAAATCAAGAATCAAAATTACAATGATCAAGCAAAACAGAGAATGAAAAACAAGAAAAAATGCAACAAAGCTATAATCCAATCAAGGAGAGTATTGAAAATCACTTTTTCAAAATTTAAATATCAATCTCTATTAACCAAAATAACATTCATATTCATAGAAGAATCTAGTAACAGTAACATATACCGCATGACAATAAATATTGACCATAACAATAATAGGGCATTAAAAGTGCAAAATTCTATTTAATTTTGTTACTTCTCTTATGGATCAGCACTTCAAGTCTCTAGTGATGCAGGTGGCAAAAGGTTGGTCTTGTTTTATTTTAGTTGTATGTTCTTTTAGTAATCAAGGGTCTTTTTGGAGCTTTAAGGTTTTCCGGAATGGCTTGTAGTTTCAAACCCATAGTTATTTTATTGGGCTTCTTTTTTCTTTGTGGATTTTAATAGTTAAAAAAATATAAATATGCAGCTATAATGGTGTTGAGGTTTGTTTGATGCAATGCCTGCAAAACTAGGAACAATGTCATTTACATTTTTTTCACTTCTTTCTCTTTAATTTCCAGCAACTTGAAATCTTGCAACTAGATCATAATTCCACACACTGAGAACCCTAAAGATCCCTACCAAGTACTACTTGTCCAAAAAAAAAAAGATCCCTACCAAGTACTAACAAAATTTATCAAAGATTCAAGTGTGCAGGCTTCAAAAGTGAAAAAAACACATCAAATAGAAGAAAAATGAAACACCAAAGGTCCATGTATGAATTTAAAATGGAAGTCTATCGCAATAGTTTCAAAAGAAGAACATGTCAATCTCTAGCTCTATGAAGTATAGATAATATTTAAGGTTTCATAAAGCAGAGGATTAGGTTAAAATAATTTTGGCATAACCATACAATTATCTTAGGGCTCTATACATTTTTCTTACTCTAGCAAACAAAAATTCCTGCCTCCTTTGTTTTCTAGGAGTTATAATGGACAAAGGACTTTTATCGTGGTCACATTAAGACGGTAGCTGTGGTAGTCAAGGTGAGCACAGGCCAGCAATACAAGTACATCTACTAGTCAACTTCTCAAACACAACTAATAGGTCAAGTCCTTTTAAGTTTCAGGGATGAGAAAGCACAATCAACTAAATGAGGCTTTCCTTCATCACCTAAAACCAGACCAAGGAGAATTGAGCTGAGATATTTTTAGTCATGGATATCCAATACAAGGAGACTACAAAGCGCAATTGACGAAAGTAACCTTACCACCTAAAAGTCAAGTTTACCAAAACTGATGCAAATTTCTTAGACTCAAGATCTTTTAAACCATTGAACTTCAGAATTCTAACCCATAAGGATTAGTTCTGCGTTGTAAACCCAAATATTTGAAGCTCTAGTCTTTAGCATCACATTCACGAGTACCACAGCAGATTTCAGCATCAACATTGACATCTATGCTTCAATAAATTAGAAATACTGTAAACCAAATCAGAACAACTAGGAAACTAAAGAGTATGCATATTCATAATACTAACCCATAAGGATTATTTTTGTGTTGTAAACTAAAATATTTGTAGCTCCAGTCTTTAAGATCACATTCATGAGTACCACAGCAGATTTGAGCATCAATATTGACATCTACATTTCAATAAATTAGAAATAGTGTAAACCAAATGAAACAACTAGAAAACTAAAGAATATGTCATATTCATAATACTAGAAGCAAACAGACCTTCCAGTTAGCATGTCACAAAACTACTCTCAGGAGAGACTTTCCTGAGATTTAAAATGTCATGAATGTCATCCAGCCCAAAAATGAAGAAAGTGAATATGTACAAGTACACAGGTTGGTACACATCCCATAACTGAAACTCATTACATAGAAAAACACCCCATGTAAGCATTAAAGTAAATTGCATTCTCGATTGCTTGAAGAAAAATTTGATATGTGGCCAATCCAAGAATACATCCTGACTCATACAAATGTCAATAAAACCCAAACTCACATGAAACTTAAATGTTCTGCAACTCCACCCCAGCTTCATTAAGTTGACAAGTACCTTGTGTTTTGTTATTCTCAAGAAGTGAATATGGTAAAAATTAAATTACCCTAACACAAGAAATTTTGTTTATGTGATGTTTCCAATCATTATAACTAATTTTTCCTAGCATATATACTACTCATAACACTTGTAATGGTTACTCGAGAGCTATGGCCAAAGAAGTATAAATGCTGGTAGTGGAAGCAATCAAGGAAGACACAGAGGAGAACTAACACTCATAGAGAAAGGAGAGGAATAATATGAAGTACACAGAGATGCAGTGATCTACATGCATATGAATACTTGAGTTCAAACAATGAAAAGATGAAGCCGGGAAAAAATATAATCCAAGCCCAATTAACAAAACCTCATAGAAACTCAACACACAAAATTCAAAAAGTACGCTTTTATATGGAACCACATTTGTGTGGTGTTTGAATCGAAGAGTCCAATATACCCTTTGGCATCCAAATTCCTAAGAATGGCCTAGGAACGTAATGATGCCCATATTTAGTTCGACAAGATATATGCAAATATGAGATTTTTTAGTTTGACAAATTCAAAGGAATTCAAAAGGGTTGCATTTTTTCCCCAGAATACCTGTGCATAAAATAAACTTGAAATATCTTATACGTTGTAATTTTTATTGAAAATACCAATAATGTTATCTTTTTAATATATATATATATATATATAAAATAAGGGCCATAAAAAAGATAATAAATGCATCACATGAATCCATATAAAGAAATTTAAAGCATAGAATAAACACCTTAAATTGCATAACCATTGCCAATCTGACTAGCTTTTCCCCAAAATAAAAATGAAGAAAGAAATGGTTAGGATATAGCATAAAACTTCCCCAAAACTGATTCCAATGCATAACACCTGGCATTAACAAAAATAAACTCTTTATGCCTTGTTTTTGGGACATTCTGGCATTTTACCCCCTTTTATGTTTTTAATTGGCAAAATGCCCCTGTTTCGAAACTATATAGGTGCGTGCCCTTGTTTTGATACTCGATGACCCTAAAATCGAGTTACTTAAAGTACTCGATTGATTTAAAATCGAGTTATGCCCGATTAAACTTAAAAAAAAAAAAAAAAATTCATCAAACTCGAGTAAATGGAAATCGAGTTCCAAAACGTCACTATAGGGTTTAAAAACGCCACTATAGGGATAAAAAACGCCGCTATAGGTCCACTGAAACCTGGTATAAAAAAATTTTCCAGAAAAACGCCACTATAGGGCTTAAAAACGTCACTATAGGACTTAAAAACGCCGCTATAGGTCTCCCTGAATATTGGGCAATCACACTTGTAAAATTTTTTTGCATGAAACTCGATTTCCCTAAGCTCGAGTTACATACAAATTATTATTATTTTTTTTTTTTTTTTAAGTTTGATCGGGCATAACTCGATTTCCTACAAATCGAGTATTTCATTAAAACTCGATTTTAGGGTAATCGAGTATTGAAACAGGGGCATATCCCTATATAGTTTCGAAATAGGGGCATTTTGCCAATTAAGAACATAAAAGGGGGTAAAATGCCAGAATGTCCCCTGTTTTTGTAAATGAAGATTGATTAGATATGTGGTTTGATTGATTTTTTCAGAGGAAATAAGTTTAATACTTCTTGGCTTATAAAAATTTGAATACTTTCATAATCTTTTACCTATCTAATTGAGGTTAGGTTTTCTAATAAAGTGAGGCTAATATTGTCAATTACTAAAAAAAATTATAACTTTCCTCAACCTTAGGAATGTGGACACTGACCTGTTTGGAGGAAATCTCTATTCTCCTAAATGTGAGGTTTTGTGGGTATTGGGATGCCTGTGGACATCCGAATTCCTTGAGCTACTTGCAATGAAACAAGGGAATACCTCAGAATCCTTTTAGGAAATGATTCTTAGGAATTTTAAAAGATGATCCTAACCAAAAGCCACATTAGGGAAAGCTAATAAATATTAATTTTATTAAAATTAAGAAACTAGCACTACAAAGTTTCCTAACCTAGACTTTTTTCCCCCCAATTTATATTCCATTCGAAAATCTTCTTTTTTTTATGTAAGTTGTTATAGTTACTCTTGTTATCTTTTTGTATTAGCATGTTATTTTACATTATGAGCTAAGGTGAGGGACTAATTTATAAGCATATAGAAGCAATTTGCTAATTAGAGTTATTTCACTTTTTTTTTTAGTTATTTGTTATCTTTATATATTAGCATGTTATTTTACATTCTAGTAATTATGCCATAAACCCTAATATAAATAGGTGCTAAGGTGAGATAGTTGCTAAGGTGAGGGACTCTCTCTCTCTCTCTCTCTCTCTCTCTCTCTTAACCCAAATATCTCAATTTAAAACTCAAGTAAGAAGTTTCTTTAGTAGGAAAAAAACTCATGTAAACTAGGAGCATTCAAGAGAGCCCTTTACAGAACTACAGTCTAAGGTTTAATACATCCACAAATCAATAAAAAGTTACAAGAACCCTATCCATAACAGTATTTTCGTACAATGAAAACAAATTTGATCTCTTGCTTTCTTTTTGCAAGTAATAAGATTTTATCAAATAAGAGGAAATACTTCTGCACACAGGAAAAGCACACAAAATTCTAGAAAACGGATGTGATCTCAACATAAGACTTCTCAAAACCATCATAAAGCCTACAAGGTCAAACACTATATGTCACCAAAGCCTAACCAAAGATTCCATTCCATGTATCAGATATAAACACTAATGGGTGCACCTAGATCATCTTATATGTTCCAGTAGAAATTCGAAGAAGCATAATAATGAAGGATGGTCAATAGAAATTTATTACTGACTAAAGCTACCTATGGATGGACAAAACACCTAGATTGGAACTGCAAAGTTCATCACTAGCTTCAAAGATGCAACAAATATATTGCTTTAGAAAGATGAAATCAAAAATAAATAAGGTAATTTTTTGTTCTCATTCATACCTCATATGCACACTAATCTCTTTAAACTTTTCCTTGCTCGTTGCTTGTTGACATCAGGATGGTAATGAAAAAAAAATGAATGGAAAAGTCAGGATTGCAAGGAAATCTTATCAATGTATGTTTTAGTGCTCATAACTAGAAGAAAAGAAGTAAAAGAAAGAATTAAATTAAGATAAGCAAATAAATCTCTCAACAGGAATCAAAAGAACACATATCTGATTTGCTAACACATTTATAACAAAAGGAAGCAATTTGCAAATTAGATCAGTCCATACACATGCATTCACCTTTCCACACTAAACTACTTTCAAGGATAAGAACAGTAAATCATTTATGTTATTGCTGGCAGACTGGATCAATACATGTGAGCACAGGAAAGTCTCTGGTACAAAACAAATATCAGAAACCAAATTTCTAGCCAACATAGGAAAATCACCACTACCCCAAAATCAATCACTGCATTATCTTTTTTAAAGAAGTAACTAAGCATTTTATTAAGGGGAAAAAAAGGAATATTCCAGACACAGAAATATACTAGGCAACCCTAAAAACTTGAAGCAAAAACATTCTATAGCTTTACAATTTACAAAATTATCAAAAACCCACAAAGGTTTTCATAAAGAAACACATTACATAGACACAAAAGTCCTGATTGGTTGCAGAGAAAACATAAATAATGAACAAAGAGAAAAACCCAGAAACTCAAATTAAAATTCTTTACTATGATAATTCAGAACACAACTTAATTTCATATTCTTCTTGGCAACCAAACATAATAAACGAAAAATAAACAATATGTTATAAAGAAAAATGGAAAACGAAGAAAGCCAATTAGAATTGAGTTACTACTGGCAGGCTAACTTTGATAAGCTGTTTGATTCTTTGCTACTAGCAGACTTGGGGACCCCAGAGTGGTATAGTAGTCCCAGAAGCATAACCACTGTCCTAACCCGACCCAAAGAGACTACTACAGTCAAACTGAGAAATTTTCTCAAAAAAATAAGTCAGTTTTAAGTATGAAGTATAACAATATTAATTAACATTACAGAAGACATATATGATCATTAATAGGATTTAAATTTTGAATACGTGAAAAGTTTTCTTGCAAAAAAAGAGGAACTCAACCACACAAATCTGAAAGATTATTACATGATTAGGGAAGGCTTAACTTATAGAAATCTCACACTTTCCAGCATCACTCTTATCCTTAGCACTAACAAGATCTATAGATATGAGTCATCTGAATAACAGCCCATCTGACTGGGAACAGTATTAACATTGCTCTTCAATGATTCTCCTCCACACAATATCCCCCTCTATGTAGAAAATAATACCACAGCATGCAAATACAAATTTCCTACACACACANTCATAATTTGAACAAAACTCAAAAAAAAAAAAAAAAAAAAAAAAAAAAAAAAGAAGGGTGACAAATTGATGAGCTTAACTTTTTAACAATTGACATAAGGGCAAATCAAAGGCAAATAGACAAAGGAATCAAGACAAACAAGCATAGCAATGCAGGAGTTTAATAAAGCATGACGAATGAAACCTCAAATACACACACCAGCCCAATGAAAGAAAAAACTAAAAGTTTAGCCTCAAATCGCATTTATTACTGTAGAGACCACAAGATAATTTTGTGGCCTTGAGAATTCTTGCAAACACAAAGCTTATCGGCAAAAAGTATGGCAGGGTCAAATGACATTAATTGCAACCAATGTAACAAAACTTAGACGCTACAAATTGCAAGATGCATGTATATATTACAAAGTTTATTTATGTTCCCAAACCAATACAATCAACTTCTCTACAGCAGATACCACAAAATGAAGAAGTGTTAAACTAAAAAGTGAAAGAAGTGTTCTATGTAGCCAAAAATTCTCCACATATTTCCAGACATACTGTATTCAGGGTGGCCAAAATTAGTGAAGCTTTTATGACTATCAATTGTATCCAGATTGTGCCCCTTCATTCATGCTAGGTTAGATGATTTTTTTTATTTATTTTTAGTTGACATTGTAAAAACCAATTAGTACACAGAAAAATGATGCCCAAGATCAAATTCAACTCAAAAAAAAATGTCAAAAAAGCAATGGATAAGTTTATCACAAAAATAAAATAAAAAAAGCAACAAATAAGACTTTCACCTACACACAAATCAACTATAATAACTATGAATTTCAATACCTAGCAGGAATCAGTCAAACCCATTAAGCCAAGATTTGGAACACCTGCAACATTACCTCGATAACAATCTCCCTACATCGATCAAGCAGTCACCGCATAGGATTGTCATCAAGATTAAAGGGCAGGATATTACTTTTAACTTTTCCAAGACACCATGCTGTAAACTTGCAATATTTTCTCAATCTCACAGCAAAAACAAAAAGGAAAAGAATTGCAATACTTGGCTGACAAAAGTTTTTATAAAAACAACTTTGCAACATCAGTAGATAAGCTCACTATTATACAAAAGCGTATTAATCCTGATACACTATTGAGAGTGCTGAAGGTGTTAATGACATTTACATATTGGAGTTGCTAGAAACAAACCAAAGGAATGAAAGAATTACATTACCTTCTTTAAAGGGCATTTGAAGCACTCAAAAGATTCAGTTCAACAATAACATATGCTATATCAGAGAATTCGATGTCCTCAACTACAGTGACCATACAAAGAAACAAAATCAATATCTAGCAATTTCAACAGTAAAAGAGAAAGAAGATTATAGACAATATCTCTTACACACACCTAAAAGTCCACCTCATGATAACGAAAAAACTACATGTCAATAAATAAGACGTATTACCAAACTCCACATCAAGGCACAAAAACAAACTTCCTGGGATATAAAGGAACTTTTTATCATGATGACACAGGACAAACCAAAACTTTGTAACAAGAAATTAAAGAAAAGGAAAATATGAACATCAGCCTGCACACAAGAAGTACATGCAGGCAGTCAAATCAAGGAAAATTACAATCATCAAGAAACTTGAACAGATTAGAATTTGAATGGTATGATAAAGCAATCATCAATTCACATAAAGAATACAATAAAAGCATCTTAAACCCCGTGCACCATTCTAAACTTTCAAATGCTCTATTGTTCCGCTCTCTCCGTATGTACTGTATCAAGTACATGAACAAAGAAACAAAATCAATATCTAACAATTATGACAGTAAAAGAGAAGGAAGATTATGGACAATATCTCTTACACACACCTGAAACCCACCTCATGATAAAGCACAAACCCCATGTCAATAAATAAGATGTATTAACAAACTCAAATTGTATTACCAAACTGCACAACAAGGCACAAAAAGAAACTTCTAGGGATATCGAAGAACTTTTTATCACGATGACACAGGACAAACCAAAACTTTGTAACAGGAAATTAAAGAATAGGAAATTATGAACATCACCCTGCACACAAGAAGCACACGCAGGTGACTAAATCAAGGGAAATTACAATCATCAATGGTAAACTGATTTTCCCAACATAGGGACCTTTGGAGATCGAAGCAAAGGCCACGGAGGAAGGAGTTACCTTTGTTTGGGAGATGTATACAAAATGTGTTTTTTGAATGTGATTCTAAGATAATTTCAAATAGTCTCATGGGGTTGCATACCCCTCCCATTGTTGTAGCTAATATCCTAACTGGAATCGGCCAAAGGCTTGATGATTTTAGGACTGCTTAAGTCAGCCAAGTGAAGAGGCAAGGCAATAAAACCCAGCACATATCCTGGCACAACATGGAAAACATTAAACACGCATGTAAAACAATTTTTAATGAGAGTGTTGGAAAAGTTATGTCTGACAACGTATACTATTTTCCAGTCTCAGGCCACTAGTGCACTAAAAAATGGGACACCTGGTCAATTGGCTCACCAGTTTGCTGCTCCAATTCAGACAGGTTGGAAATTTAATCCTATCAATTAATCTACATTAAATTGATCACCCCTGCTACAATGTGAAGGAATGCAACATAAATTTGATTAATAATATCTCTTCAAAGACATATGGCAGGCAAGAAGAGCAAGCAGCAAGCTACTCCACTTCAGCTAAATATATCAATTTCAGCTAGGGTTAGTTCTCTACAAAAAGCAAGTACAACAAAACTAATATGAATTAAAAACTACAAAAGAAACTTCAAAATAAGAGAATCATAAAAGTCTAGTAATGATTAGAAAATCAGAGTTTAACAAGGACAGTATCAATAATAAGTACAGGAAACATAAATGATAAATTTTTTTGGGAAGGAGGCTAATTAAAGACGAGATCAGGGAAAAGGGGTTTTATGTTGCCATTCTGAAATTAGTAATGACAAAGCAGAATCGTTTCATCATCATTCTAAATTAGTTTTTTTTATTGGAAAGCCACACCATGCAAATAAAGTGTGAGAACACAGTCTAAGAGGATACACGTTTTGGCACTCACATATAAAATTATGTTTCCAAGGAGCACAAAAGCAGCATCTACCTGCATGGAAATTAAAACGAACATTAAAGTGGCCGCTCAAACAAACAGTTAGAAAAACTTGCAGGCTATTTTAGTAAATTTCCCAACAATTAGATCTTTTAGGCTGTGTTTATTTCACACTATCAACAAACCAAAGAAAGGTTGTCTATCATCATAACTATAATTCAGAAAGGCCAGAATGTGCACTCCTCCCTAATCTTCAAAATCAAAAGCATCCACACTACAGACCCTGTTCGACCACCTAATGAGTGACACACCTGAAACCCTAAACACTTCCCCCCCTAAAAAAAAAAAAACACGCATTGTTACAAAAACATTTTTCAAAAAGCACCTAGATTGGAACTGCAAAGTTCATCACTAGCTTCAAAGATGCAACAAATATATTGCTTTAGCAAAGATGAAATCAAAAATAAATAAGTGCCAATTTTTTGGTTCTCATTCATACCTCATATGCAACACTAATCTCTTTAAACTTTTCCGTTGCTCGGGGTTGCTTGTTGACATCAGGATGGTAAATGAAAAAAAAAATGAATGGCAAAAGTCAGGATTGCAAGGAAATCTTATCAATTGTATTGTTTTATGTGCTCATAACTAGAAGAAAAGAAGTTAAAGAAAGAATTAAATTAAAGATAAGCAAATAAATCTGCTCAACAGGAATCAAAAGAACACATATCTGATTTGCTAACACATTTATTAACAAAAGGAAGCAATTTGCAAAATAGATCAGTCCATAGCACATGCATTCACCTTTCCACACTAAACTACTTGTCAAGGATAAGAACAGTAAATCATTTATGTTATTGCTGGCAGACTGGATCGATACATGTGAGCACAGGAAAGTCTCTGGTACAAAACAAATATCAGAGACCAAATTTCTCAGCCAACATAGGAAAATCACCACTACCCCAAAATCAATCACTGGCATTATCTTTTTTAAAGAAGTAACTAAGCATTTTATTAAGCGGGAAAAAAAGGAATATTCCAGCACACAGAAAATATACTAGGCAACTCCTAAAAACTTGAAGCAAAAACATTCTATAGCTTTACAATTTACAAAATTATCAAAAACCCACAAAGGTTTTCGATAAAGAAACACATTACATAGACACAAAAGTCCTGATTGGTTGCAGAGAAAACAATAAATAATGAACAAAGAGAAAAACCCAGAAACTCAAATTAAAACTCTTTACTATGATAATTCAGAAACCCAACTGTAATTTCATATTCTTCTTGGCAACCAAACATAATAAACTGAATAATAAACAATATGTTATAAAGAAAAATGGAAAACGAAGAAAGCCAAATTAGAATTGAGTTACTACCTGGCAGGCTAACTTTCGATAAGCTGAATTGATTTCTTTGCTACTAGCAGACTTGGGGACCCCAAGAGTGGTATAGTAGTCCCCAGAAGCATAAACCACTGTCCTAAACCGACCCGAAGAGACTACTACAGTCAAACTGAGAAATCTTCTCAAAAAAATAAGTCAGTTTTAAGTTTTAAGTATAAGAATAACAATATTAATTATAACAATACAGAAGACATATATGATCATTAATAAGATTTATAATTTTGTGATACGTGAAAAGTTTTCCTGCAAAAAAAGAGGAACTCAACCACACAAATCTGAAAGATTATTACATGATTAGGGAGAAAGCTTAACTTATAGAAATTTGCTCACACTTTCCAGCATCACTCTTATCCTTAGCACTAACAAGATCTATAGATATCGAGTCAATCTGAATAAACGGCCCATCTGACTTGGAGACAGTATTAACATTGCTCTTACAATGATTCTCCTCCACCACAATACTCCTCTCTATGTTAGCAAATAATACCACAGCATGCAAATACATAATTTCCTACACACACCCCCCCCCCCCCAAATAAATAATAATAAAATATATTAAAAAAAAAAAATCTTACATAAAATATTTGGGTAATAAATTTAAAACCCTAGCTTTCCATTAAATAAAAAACACAAAGACGTTTGCAGCCTCTAATTCCATTCTCAAACAATCCAACCAATCCACAAAAGGTTCAAAGTAAACCATAACTTAATACCCATATAAATAACAAAGCACACATTAGGGTTTCATCCTTATAAAAGTTAGATAATTCCCCACACATTGAGAAAGGTTGAGTCAATGTCCACAAACCCACCAATTCAATAGGCAGTGAATAGTTATAACAACTTGTTATACAAAAAAAAATGGGCTTTATGCTGTCATTCTAAAATTAGTAATGACAAAGCAGAAGCGTTTCATCATCGTTCTGAAATTATTTTTTTTTTATTGGAAAGCCACACCATGTGAGTTTTGAATCCACAACCTCACCCTATGTCCCAAGATTGAGGGAGAAGACGTGCTACTCGAGCTAGAGCCCATCGGCAAAATTAGGTGATATGCTTACCAAAAATTACTCTAGATTGTTTATATGACTATTAAAACCAAATTTAACAATTTGAATTAAATAATGATGGTCATTTTTTGTTCATGCCAGCATATGTGACAGTGACATATGCAACAAGGAGTTCATGTCTTTCCAAGAATGTCTACACCTTGCCAAAGGAATACATGTCAACCAGACTACTAATAGAGTAGAAGGATAGTAATTGCCTCTCTTCTGGTATTTGGATACTTAACATAACTGCCTCTTGGACTAGATCCACAAGATTGAATGTGAAAGTGCTGAACCAAAGCTATGCTCAACATGACCCTTTCTTGCCCAAAGCAAATTGAGGCCTGGCATGAACTTCTCTAGCACTTGTCACAGGCTTTTTCACCTAAACCAACCAGCCCAAGCAAGCCACTCCTAAGACCAGTGGTTCGGGTATTCCTAGCTCAATTTCCTCTCTACAAACTAAGCAACTAGCCCTTGCACTGGAAAAATTCCATTCAAAAGGCAACTCACGACCACAAAAGAAAATCTACATTCTCTAGGTTTGGCTCCATGTAATACCCATTCTGGCAGCAATGCATAATGTCTTGTCTCCATACATGGCTTCTCCAAGAAGCCAATGTCTCATACCAATGTATGGCATCATGAAGTTACACCCTTCCAAAACATTATCCAGCATCTCTCAACCTTAATCATCATCTACATCTTTGATCCAGTTCATTTTCAAAACTAGTTGTTTACTAGTGCTTATGTTGTATGATAAGTAATCCTTTCACTTGTAACAGAAAGTTAGTTAGCTGATAGATTGTTAGTGACAAGAGCAATAGCCTAGCAATTAGTTAGAGATGTTTGTTAGGCTTTGGCCAATCGCATGGCAAGTTCTTGTAACTTTCTAGCCAGTCAGCAACTTGGTTATGTATCTATAAATAAGCAAGGCTGCCCTAATTGTAACTAGTTGAATTTGAATCCAAGAAATCTATCTAGGAGGTATTATTCCAAGAGTGTGTCTCTTGAAGAGCTAGTTCATTCATTCTTTTATCTAGGCAACTTAGCTTTCTAAAAAATCTTTCTCTTTCACCATTCTTTTCTTCCATCAATCTTCTCCAATAAGCATCACCCTGTTAGCATACACATCGAGCTCCACCAATGCCCTAGCTTTTACCATTCTAGCTGCACCCAAAGACAGCTCTTTAAATATATTTATTTTAGGGGGTGGGGGAAGCTTAACAGTCATTTACCCCTCCTTCAGCATTAAAAAAGCCGTATGTACGGCATCATCAAGCTCAATATCATCAGTGTACCTAAATGGGAAAGGGAACTTAGTCAATATGAAGAATTGGAAAAACTTAACAAAAACAAAATTGGGGAAAAAAGAGGGGGTAGGGATGGTTTTGACAGATAACTAAAGTTAAGTGAGAAATCCTACATCAGTTATTCTTAAGAAATGCATCTAATTGAATTAAATATGTAGTAAATATAGATAAAAGTAAAAGAAACATCGCTACATGCATTTTAAGTTCAAATTTAATGGTGTGAACAAATGTATATGACCTGTGATATAACCTATGAAGCACGGGTGCGTTTCGAGACTCGGGTGCGGGTGCGGGTGCGGGTGCGGGACACGGCAATTTTTGAAAAAGGTGGGTGCGGGTGCGGTAGGACTCGGCAATTAAAAAATCATTAAAAATATTTTTATTTATATTTTTAATATATTGCTAAGCATACTTTTTCACATTATATAAATATATACCAAATAAAAAATTAATATTATCAGTTTTTACTTAAGGGCCAAAAAAAAAAAAAAAAAGTTTAACAGTCATTTACCCCTCTTTCAACATCAAAATAGCTGTATGCACGGCATCATCAAGCTCCGTATCATCAGTGTACAGCTCCATATCATCAGTGTAGCTAAATGGAAAGGGGAACATAGACAATATGAAAAAATTGGAAAAACTTAACAAAAACAAAATTTGGGAAAAAAGAGGGGGTGGGGATGGTTTTGACAGATAACTAAAGTTAAGTGAGAAATCCTACATCAGTTATTCTTAAGAAATGCATTTTATTAAATTAAATATGTAGTAAATATAGATAAAAATAAAAGAAATATCGCTACATGCACATTAAGTTCAAATTTAACGGTGTGAACAAATGTATATGACCTGTCATATTACCTCTTGCTCTTTACAGAGTTGCACTTGATCTTTATGCCGCAAAATTAACCATAGCCATGAGACAAGCTTACCAGGACAAGTGAAATTACAGAAGGTGCATCTCAGCAATACGATGGGTAACCTAGAGGGCTTTTACATGATTCCCAAGGAGTGGCAAGTCAACGAATCATTTTTCACAAAAACCTCAAGAGACTTTGCATGCTTGAAAAAGACGTGTTTCAATAAGTTCCACCTCTTTGCTTGATCTCTCACCAGACACATTGCAACCATTTCTTTAAAAGACTGATCATTCAGTTAGAATATTATTCTATAAGAGAGACATTGAAAGATGGCAACCACCAAAAACATATCTTTTGAACATGAATACCTTAGAGAACTTTCAAAATTACAAATAAACATGTAGAAGACAAACATGTAAACAACTCCAATATTTAATGTGAGAGACTGTATCTTTTGAACCTGAGATCAAATAAAAGCACATAATAATTGGCAACCAAAATTTTAGGTGATTTGAATATTGAAAATATTGAGAGAAGCCTGCAGCTTTGAAACAAAGCAACCACAACATTCTAGAAAATTAGAGATAATTCACATATGGGATTTGCTAATGTGTACCCTTAGGGCATATATTAGTAAACTATTTTAGGAAACTTTTTATGGAAAAACGAAAAAGTAATTTACTGTTTTGACAGGTTTTTCAATTTTCTATAAAAACTTTCCCAAAATGGATACTTTAACTGGACCCTTCACATATTTAGACAGAAAGATATTTCAACCTGTGATATTACAAACTAGAACTTTGATTTCAAAAATGCTTCCAAGAATATAAAAATAAAAAATAAAACAAAATTCAACTCAGAAGAATATAAGAAAGAGAACAACAAAATCAAATCAACCTTACATAAAAGAATGCAAATGGATCACCCCTAGATTATACAAAATAAAAGAAAAAAGGCAAGGATTTGCTACAAACTAAGTTGCAGCAACTCCTGCAAAAATGCACACTTGTCAATGCCTCAGATAAACACCTGTCTATGCTTCTATTTAACAGAAAACTTCCACGTCAAGATTAAATTTTTCAACAAAAGGCCACTTGCCCAAATATAAATACACAAGCATCATTTAACAAAAATTAAATTAATAAAGTAAAAGAAAAAATCAAAAACCCCAACAAACAATTGTTAAGTAAATCAGGAATAGGTAGTTAACATAGAAGCACAATCAAAACTTAGGTAATCTAAAGCAAAATGCTAAAAAGATTATGATAAATAATAGTAAACAGTGACTCAAATTGAGATTTATAACATGCACTAAGAATGGCAGGAGTTGCAAAACAAAAAATAGAAAAACTAGCATATTTACCCAACTATAGAGGTAAATCCAATTAACACTGAAAGCCAAGCTCTTCTCTGCTTCCTGGTATTTGGAAACCAGGAAATTAATTAGCAAAAATCCAAGTAAACAAATTATGAAGCAAATCCAAAACATAAGTTAAATCCATATGATTCCCAAAAAGCCCAACTCATGCCGGTAAAAGAGAAAGCACTGTCCTGATTTCCATTTACAGCCATATTCGGGTCACACTGTTATATTACTACCCCACACCTATAAGAGGCATTGTCGGATTAGCCATTGAAATTGATATTAAGGTTGCCAACACAGAATGACCAAAAATTAAACAAGACAGATGCAAAAAAAGCATAAGAATGGCAAGAGAAATTTCGAACACTCGCTCACTGAGTCTGGAGTTAATGATCCACCCAAAAAAATGGAAACGAAACCTAGGAAAAGTAATGAAAGAGCCAAGTATTAGAAATAATTAAAACAACCAAAAAAAAATCATCTTTAAAAATTCTGATGATTTTAGGAAAGTAAAACAAACAAGGTAGGGAAAGAGGGCTCATTGGCGAATCAAGGTCCACAGAGAAGCACCATAAAAATCTTGCTTCATATAGTTAGACATTAAGTGACAATCCAAACTGGATTTAAAAGAGGCACCCCCAACACAGTATAACCAGGCTCAACTAAAACCAAGAAAACATCAACAAAAACAAACATAATATGAGATTGTTGAGAAAACTAAAGAGAATCCTGATCTCAATTCAAGGTCACTCCAACAAATTGTTTTTCTAACTCATAATTATCTTAATCCAAAAATTAAAACCTTTTAACTTTAGAAAAAGAATATTGAAATTACGAGATAAAGAGAAACTATTTCCTTAAGTTCCCCATCAAACTTTGTTTCCTAAGTAGACAAACCTATCAAAAAAATAATTAAACATTGGGATAGCAGGGTCATAAAAACCCAATGTTAACTAACAACCTTTAAAAATTATATTTTGAACCCAAAAGGAAGCACATGTTTAAAAGCATGCATCTATATATCTAATACAATTAACGAATAACAATGCATCATAATTTGACCAAAACTCAAAAATAATAAGAAGGGTGACAAATTGATGAGCTTAAGTTTTTAACAATTGACATAAATGCAAATCAAAGGCAAATCGACAAAGGAACCCAGACAAACAAGCAGAGCAATGCAGGAGTTTAATAAAGCATGACAAATGAAACCTAAAAAACACACACCAGCCCAATGAAAGAAAAAACTAAAAGTTTAGCCTCAAATAATATTTATTACTGTGGAGACCACAAGATAAGATTGTGGCCTTAACTCTTTTAATTAGCAAGTAACAACTTGTCAGCACCACTATCCTCTTTCAACCAAAATAGGCAAAGAAGTGTTCCATAAATAGAAGAAGTCTTGCAAATACAAAGCTTATCAGCAAAAAGTATGGCAAAGTCAAATGACATCAATTGGAACCAATGTAATAATCCAGCAAGACTTAGCCCCTACAAATTGCAAGATACATATATATATATTACAAAGTTTATTTATGTTCCCAAACCAATACAATCAACTTCTCTACAGCAGATACCACAAAATGAAGAAGTGTTAAACTAAAAAGTCAAATAAGTGTTCTATGTAGCCGAAAATCCTCCATATATTTCCACACATAATGTATTCAGGGTGGTCTAAATTAGTGAAGCTTTTATGACTGTCAATTGCATCCAGATTGTGCACCTTCATTCATGCTAGGTTAGGTGATTTTTTTATTTATTTTTAGTTGACATCATAAAAACCAATTAGTCCACAGAAAAATGATGCCCAAGATCAAATAAAACTCAATAAAAATGTCAAAAAAGCAATGGATAAGTTTATCACAAAACAAAACAAAACAAAAACAAACAAAAAAACCCACGAATAAGACTTTTGCCTACACACAAATCAACCATAATAACTTTGAATTTCAAGACCTAGCAGGAATCAGTCAAACAAAAAAAAAAAACCCACGAATTAGACTTTCGCCTACACACAAATCAACCATAATAACTTTGAATTTCAAGACATAGCAGGAATCAGTCAAACCCATTAAGCCAAGAGTTGGAACATGTGCAACATTACATCTAAGATAACAATCTCCCTACATCGATCAAGAAGTCACAAAATAGGATTTTCATCAAGGTTAAAGGACTGGATATTAATTTTATCTTTTCCAAGACACCAAGCAGTAAACCTGCAATACTTTCTCAATCTCACACCAAAAACAAAAAGGAAAAGAATTGCAATACTTGGTTGACAAAAGAATAAAAACAACTTTGCAACATCACAAGATAAGCTCACTATTATACAAAAGCATATAAATCCAGATATACTATTGAAAGTGCTGAAGGTGTTAATGACATTTACATATTGGAGTTGCTAGACACAAACCAAAGGAATGAAAGAATTACATTACCTTCTTTAAAGGGCATTTGAAGCACTTGGAAGATTCAGTTCAACAATAACATCAGCTATATTGGAGCATTCGATGTCCTCAACTATAGTGATCAACACAGTTAACACTGTTTCAAGTACATGTACAAAGAAACAAAATCAATATCTAACAATTTTGACAGTAAAAGAGAAGGAAGATTATGGACAACATCTCTTACACACGCCTGAAAGCCCACCTCATGATTAAGCAAAAACCTCATCTCAATAAATAAGATGTATTACCAAACTCCACAACAAGGCACAAAAAGAAACTTCTTGGGATATCGGGGAACTTTTTATCACGATGACGCAGGACAAACCAAAACTTCGTAGCAGGATATTAAAGAACAGGAAAATATGAACATCACCCTGCACACAAGAAGTACATGCAGCTGGTCAAATCAAGGAAAATTACAATCATCAAGAAACTTGAACAAATTAGAATTTGAATGGTATGATAAAGCAGCCATCCATTCACATAAGGAAAACAATAAAACCATCTTGAAACCCATCGTGGTCCATTCTAACCCTTCAAATGCTCTATTGTTCCGCTCTCTCCATATGTACTGTTTCAAATACATGTACAAAGAAACAAAGTCAATATCTAACAATTTTTTACGGTAAGAGAGAAGGAAGATTATGGACAATATCTCTTACATGTCCTGAAAGCCCACCTCCCCATGATTAAGCAAAAACCCTATGTCAATAAATAAGAAGTATTACCAAACTCCACAACAAGGCACAAAAAGAAACTTCCTAGGATATTGGGGAACTTTTTATCACGATGACATAGGACAAACCAAAACTTTGTAACAGGAAATTAAAGAACAGGAAAATATAAACATCACCCTGCACACAAGAAGTACATGCAGGTGGTCAAATCAAGGGAAATTACAATCATCAAGAAGCTTGAACAAGTTAGAATTTGAATGGTATGATAAAGCAGTCATCCATTCACATAAGGAATACAATAAAAGCATCTTAAAACCCGTCGTGGACCATTCTAAACCTTCAAATGCTCTATTGTTCCACTCTCTCCGTATCTACTGTTTTGAGTACATGTACAAAGAAACGAAATCAATATCTAACAATTAGGATAGTAAAAGAGAAGGAAGATTATGGACAATATCTCTTACACATACCTGAAAGCCCACCTCATGATAAAGCAAAAACCCCATGTCAATAAATAAGATGTATTACCAAACTCAAATTGTATTACCAAACTCCACAAAAAGGCACAAAAAGGCACAAAAAGAAACTTCCAGGGATATCGGAGAACTTTTTATCACGATGATGCACGACAAACCAAAACTTTGTAACAGGAAAATATGAACATCACCCTGCACACAAGTACACGTAGGTGGTCAAATCAAGGGAAATTACAATCATCAATGGTAAACTGATTTTCCAAACACTGGGACCTTTGGAGATCGAAGCAAAGGCCACAGAGGAAGTTCTCTTTGCTTGGGAGATGTATACAAAATGTGTTTTCTTAATGTGATTCTATGCTAATTTCAGATAGTCCCTTAGGGTTGTGTACCCCTCCCATTGTTGTAGCTAATATCCTAACTGGAATCGGCCAAAGGCCTGATGATTTTAGGACTGCTTAAGTCGGCCACGTGAAGAGGCAAGGCAATAAACCCCAGCACATATCATAGCACAACATGGAAAACATTAAACACGCATGTATAACAATTTTTAATGAGAGTGTTTGAAAAGTTATGTCTGACAACGTATACTATTTTCTAGTCTAAGGCCACCAGTGCACTAAAAAAAGGGACACCAGGTCAATTGGCTCACCAGTTTGCTGCTCCAATTCAGACAGGTTGGAAATTTAATCCTATCAATTAATCTACATTAAATTGATCACCCCTGCTACAATGTGAAGGAATGCAACATAAATTTGATTAATAATATCTCTTCAAAGACATATGGCAGGCAAGAAGAGCAAGCAGCAAGCTACTCCACTTCAGCTAAATACATCAATTTCAGCTGGGGTTAGTTCCCTACAAAAAGAAAGTACAACAAAACTAATATGAATTAAAAACTACAAAAGAAACTTCAAAATAAGAGAATCATAAAAGTCTAGGAATGATTAGAAAATCAGAGTTTATCGAGGAAAGTATCAATAATAAGTAGAGGAAACATAAATGATAAATTTTTATGGGATGGAGGCTAATTAAAGATGAGATCAAATAAAAGGGGTTTCATGTTGCCATTCAGAAATTAGTAAGGAGTAAGGACAAAGCATATGCGTTTCATCATCATTCTAAATTAGTTTTTTTTTATTGGAAAGCCACACCGTGCAAATAAAGTGTGAGAACACAGTCTAAGAGGATACGCGTTCTGGCACTCACATATAAAATTACGTTTCCAAGGAGCACCACAGCAGCATCTACCTGCATGGAAATTAAAATGAACATAAAAGTGGCAGCTCAAACAAACAGTTAGAAAAAACTTGCAGGCTATTTTAGTAAATTTCCCGACAATTAGATCTTTTAGGCTGTGTTTATTTCTTACTATCAACAAACCAAAGAAAGGTTGTCTATCATCATAACTATAATTCAGTAAGGCCAGAATGTGTACTCCTCCCTAATCTTCGAAATCAAAAGCGTCCCCATTCCAGACCCAGCCAGTTCCACCAACCCAATGAGTGACACACCTGAAACCCAAAACCCCAACAAAAAAAAAAAACACACACACACATATTATTACGAAAACATTTTTCAAAAAGATAAAAAATTGTTGAAAAATAATAACCCCCATTTGAAACCGACACATTTCACATTTCACATCAAACATTACAAACATAAAATTACATGAGAATTTTATACCTTGTAGGAAGTCACAATTTTCGAACAACGGGAATCGATCAACTCAGCACCTTCAGTGTAATGCCCTTTAGCCCGGTTGTTTCCGAAAACGAAGTTGTCCGGCCAGAAGCACCGCAGTAGCGACCGGTGGAATCGATGCCGTGCTCAGCGCAAACCACTTCCCAGAACTTGGCACCGATTTGGTTCCCACATTAACCTCCTTGGATGTGAAGTATTTCTCTCATTTTTGGAATAGCATAGCAGAGAGTGAATTCGAAAATTAGGGTTTGAAAATTGCGGTTTTGTCCGTATAAAAGTTAGATACATCCCCACGTATACATTGAAAAATTCAACTTGTTATACAAAAAAAAAAATCAAAATAACACATGAAAAATAGTACAAAAGCGTTCAAATTCATTCCCAAAACAAAACCCATATAGGAAAACCCAAATCAACTGGGAGAGGGAGAGAAATTGATCTTACCTAGGGAGAGAGAGAACGAAGATCTTACCAATGAGAGAGATAGAAAATGCCGAGTAGATCGGTGGCGTGGCCGGGACAGGAGAGAAGGGAGAGCGGAGAGAATGTGAAGAGAGAGACCTTTGGGATTTTTGGAGAGAGAGAGAGAGAGCAGTCTTTCCAAAACTGATACGTGGAGAAAGAGGGTAAGAGAGCCTTTGGGATGTGTGCATTTAAATACATAAATTTCGGCTTTTTTACAAAAATGACACCGTATTTGCTTGTATTCTTTTTTTTTTTTTGGATTCCACGTCCCAGTTTTACAAAACTCTTCCTTCTTTTTTTTTTTTAATTCTTCCCTTTATTTTCCTAAAAAGAAATCATTTATATTTACCATATTTCGTGATGGTTACATTTCCAATTACAAAATTACTTAAGGCTCCGCTTGGAAGTTCATAAGGGAATATAATGAAATGGAATAAGAGGATTATAAGAAAATGGAATGGAATAGAATGTATTTAAGTAAGGGAAATGAAATGAAAATAATGGAATAGAATGGAATTAAGTAACCTTGATTGGATGTTTTAAAATCAAGGAATAGAAAGGAATGAAAATGAATGGAATGTAAGTAATCTTCTTTGGGAGCAACATGAAGGGAATGGAATGGAATCATTTTACGACAATATTACTATTACACTCCTATTTTAAAATAAAGGGTTGAATATATAGGGGTATTTTGGGAGTTTTATTAAAAAAATCATTAAATCTAATTTCATTCCCTCTTATTCCTCCCAATTTCGAGGGGAATGAAAATTTGAGATTTTAAGGGAATAGAGAGGAATGAGTGTTCCCTTCTATCCATTTCATTCCCTCCCACTTAAACTCCCAAACAAGGGAATAGACTTTCCATTCCCTCCTTTAAAACTCCCAAACAAGAGAAGAGAAGAATATTCTAAAATTATTCTTTTTATTCCTTTCCATTTCATTCCATTCCCTCCTACCAAGCGGAGCCTAAAAATGCGTGATGAGATTTATATACAAAATTATTTGACTAAAAAAAATGTCAAATTATAAAGAATGAAAATTATTACCTTTTAGGGGGAAAAATTGGAGAAAATCAGACTTAACCCATTTATGATTAGGCCGATTTTGTCACTTAAATCATCTATGGAGCCCTCTATTATGCAACCTTAATCCACCTTACCCTATTCCATTTGTAAACCTCATTTACTATATAAGCCAACTTTTATAACACTCTTTTAAGACACATTTTAAGGAAATTTTTTTGGAGAAGAACTCAAGACAATAGATTTGGCCAATACACTATTGAAATCACATTACATAATCAAAATAATGTGAGATCTGGCTTTTGTTATTGATTTCGAGCAAGGAGAAACAAGTTTTCACCATCATCATCCTCTCACATTGGTAAGCCCATGTTCTAGGGTTTAAAACATTTTTTGAAAAAAATTATACTAATTTTTAGCCATTTTGATGTTGCTGAGTAGGAATTAAAGATTCACCTTACACCATGTCTTCATCATGTGACTTTTACTCGAGTTCTAGTTAGCATTTTTGTTCAATAAAGAAATGTGCACTAAGGACCTCTTTGACACTATCTAACTTTGTGAGGAGATTTTTTGGCTGTTGCTTTTACAATTACTAATTACAAACCCATGTGATACGTGAGAATAAATAGTTATTTTGTAATTATAACATAATGTGTATAATTTTTTCTCTAAAAAATTGTCGAACATAATTTGTTCTCCCTAAAAATTAAACAATTCTTATTTGGTCCAATTAAATCCACTTCATTCAAATTCCATCTAATTAAGTCTACTTTAGTCCAATTCAGTCAACTCGGTCAATTTCAATCCCCTTCGTTCCATTTTGGACTAATTGGGCTTTAAATTGATTCTTTTTGTAGGTTGCCTTTTCAAGTTTAGCTCACAAATTCTTTTTTCTTTTCTTTTTTTCTTAATTTTCTGGTTGAAGAGTATGAAATTTTATTATATTTTGACTAAACTCTTTAGTTTTGAGTTAAAAAATACAAATAACATAGAGATTATAAACTATAAATATGAGTCCTAAAAATGTAATAAAAGTGATGATGCTGAACAGAATCAGTAGGCTAGATAACTCAGCTTCGATAGGCTGAAAGTAGTACCATAGGCCTGAAAAATGAACAAAATATTAAAGGAGACCGAGGTAGACCGGCCTAAGACCCTCCGATGACTAAGTTAGTATCTTTCCACAAATAGAGTTCTAACTGTATTGGAGTAATGTCAGAATGCTCTCAAACCTTTGCTTGATTCAGACCGGTCTTTATATAGGGAACCCTGGAGCAGTTATTTGGTTTAGTAACTTCCCCAAGATTTATGGAAGTCCGAAATTCCAAAAATAACTTCTTCAACGACTACAAAAGTTGTAACCGCTAATGGAAGTTACATACTTAGGAGAAATTGGTGGCGATAAACACGAGTCGTCCATGTGCAAAGCACATGGACAACTCATCCGTCCTGATTACCTGAGGGTTCGTCTATGTTCTTTGCACATGGACAACTCCTTGTATACAAAAAGATGTCGTGTGGTCGTCCATGCGCTTTGCACATGGACGACTGACCTTCCTAAGGTTCATTTGGTTAATCAATACTCATGGACGATCCCTATGGACGAACCAGAGATGGTCAAATTTGTTATCCCATAGTTGCCCCCTTCGTCCAAGGGTCGGCCAAGGAAAGATTCAATTTTCATTAGCCAGAAGGTTAGGAAATTTTTTTTTTTGACCACATGTCTTGATTTCATTGGTTGACCCCTCACGTCCATTGCGTTTTTCAAAAGAACAGCCACGTGTCTTGTTCTGAATGGCTGGGATCGCTTCGTTGACCTGCTTCTGGGCCCTATAAATAGGTACATTCTCTTTCCTGCCCTTCACCTTTTTCATAATCTCCCTTCTGCTATCTCATCCAGAAGTCTCGTTTAGCTCTTCATCCTAGTTCTCAGGTACTTCCTCTTCCTTTTTTAGGTTTTTCGTCTTAATCTTTACATTAATTATGTCTTCGTCTAGTAGTATAGAGAGAGAGATTAACGAGTACCAAGACGTTTCTTTTGGGAGTTATGAAAGTGGTGAGGGTAGCATAAGCTACAGTAGTAGCTCCTCGGACGAGCAATACTCATCTGGGGTTCCTCGCATTCCCTTCAAGGAATTCTAGGAAATACAATGCAGGATGGCATCCGAGGCTGGGACTAACTCGTTTAGGGAGCCACCTAGCGTTTCTCAAGACGAGGATGAGGAAGAGGAGAATGTTATATATAGTTGTGCCCCCGAGATATCGTCCACTCTAGACGCCCCAAAATTAAAAACTCTTGTAGATAGATACCAGGTCTCTCTTGAATTCAACCCTCGTCTACCCAAGGAAGGAGAGTGGTGTTGCTCTCCTTCTTCTAGTTTAGAAGTATATGCTTCATACCTTTTAGTTGGCCTTAGGTTTCCTCTTAATTCTTTTTGTAGAGGACTTCTCCATAGGTTGGGTATTGGACCTAACCAACTCAACCCCAATGGATGGAGGACAGTAGTTGCCATGCAAGTGCTATGGCGTGAAGCATTGGAAGGGGACTGTCCTATCACAATGGACGAGTTCCAATACTGTTATAAGCCCTCAGAGATAAAGAAGTCTGCTGATTTTTACTAGTTCTCATCCAGAGGCTCCTACTATAGTTTAATAAAGGGCCACAGCTCGTCTGACAGGCTTTGGAAAAAAGAGTTTTTTTTTTATTATTTATGGAAATTGGGCTGGGGACCCAGCTGGTGTGAGTAATGCCCCCTTCCCACCTTTTACTGGCCCTTTAGGTTGTCTTCGTCCTAAGGGTATGTTCCCTTCCATTTTATTTTATTTTTCTTTATATATTTTCCAACTCTTAGTCGTCTAACCCCTTTTCTTATTGATGCAGCCATTGTTCATCCACGCTTGGACAAATTTTACTTGGATCAAATTGACCAAGTGTGTGCCTTCCCTGGGAGAACCTTTCACGATCTAGTCACTCTCAGTCGTCTAGCTACGTAGGGGCTTGGTCCAGAACCTACTGTCAAGAATTTAGGTCATGAGAAAACCACTTGTCGAAGTAAGTGTCGTCCATCCTTTCTTTTCTCTCCCCTTCTCATATTTTTTTTAACTGATTTTTCTCGTCGTAGGAATAACTACAATGAGGGGGAACAAGGAAAAAACTGTAGCTAGTGGGGACGAGGATGCAACTACACCACCAGTCGTCCAAAAACCTTCCGTCCAGACAGGGAAGAGAAAGTCTAAGTCAATATCCAGTGCTGTGGATCTGGACGATCTTCCAAGTCGTCGAGGTCTTAAGAAACAAAAGCCTGGCAAGACTTCTCTTCTCAAGGTTCCTAAATTCACAGCTCTAACGGTTAATTTGGATGACCCTATAGTGAATGTGGAACCCGTCCAAATAGTTCATCCCGTCTAGACTGACCTTACTCCCCCTCCAGCCAAGACTCCTCGCAAGCCTTATCCGTCTGAGCCATCTGAACGTCCTTCAAACCTAGTGCTAGACGAGGGCTATGCATGGAGGACGTTCAAAGGAATCGTCATTAATAATAAAGTTAATGAATGTTATAATATGTCAGTGAAGAAATTTGAACGTTCTAGTATCCATGACCTCTTTAAGGTATGAGCTTCATTCGTCTTTGTGTGTTTTCAATAAGTTTTTCAAAGAATGAAATATCTAACTTTCCTTCATCCACACATAGGCTACGTCAAAGTTTTACACAGCGACTTGCCATGCCAAGGAACTTTGTGAAGAGGCAAAGACGGCGAAAGAGAAGGCTAAGAAGCTGAACAATAAAATTTTGTTAAAGAAGGGGGTGGTGATTAGGCTGACTGATGACTACAATCGTCTACTAGCAAGTGAGACGAAGTTGAAGGACGAGGTGGAAGAGCTCAAATCAGATGATGTCGAGAAAGACACTCGTATTGCTTACTTGGAGGGTCAAGTTTCTGGATTTGTCTCATCCTTGGAGAAAGCACGTGAGGAAGCCATTCTAGCCTTCAAGAAGTCTGACGAGTACAAGAATCGTCTAGACAGCCATTATGCTGCTGGGTATGAGGACTTCCGTGCTAATGCCAAGGAAGTTTTTCCTAATTTAAACTTTGACTCCTTCAAGCTTCCCCTTGTTACAAAAACCTTCTTGCTACAAACGAGTTTTGATGATGTCAACAATATAGACGATGCCAACAATGAAGTTACTCAGGACGAGCCCAAGTGATTTTATTTTCCTTTTAGAAGATTTATGTTTTAATTTTGTTGGAGATGCCTGTTGTTTTGGGCTTTATTTCTTTTAAAATTCATTCAAGTACAATTCTCTCGTCCAAGTTTATGGACGAGCTTTTATGAACAATTACTCATTACTTTCAAGGGTTTTTAGACGGTAGTCGTCTATCCTTTGAATTTTATGAATGAATAAATGCTTTTTATTTTCATTATTTATTGTGTTTGAATATGCTATAAGTTTTGTGGAAAAAATTATTTATATCGTCCATACCATTTCTGCGGTTGGGGTTCACCCACCTAAGGAGATTTTATCTCGTCTTGAGCATATGGACGAATTTCTTCCTGCATCTTTAACAATAGTACAGTTCGTCCATGAGTGGCGTCTTTTTGCCAGCTTTATTCATTATTCAAACTTGGGACAATCAATTACTCGTCCTTAGCAAAAATTGTTCCCAACTAATACTCGTCCATGTGCTGGATTGTTAGGTTGGTTAAATTCGTCTATGGGCTTGTGGCATTTTTTTTTTCAACCACATTATTCGTCCATTATTTAGACGATCATACCTTGGGTTTTATCTCGCCTTGAGCTTAGACGGATACACCTTAGGTTTTATCTCGTCTGGAGCTTTAAACGGACGTATCTTAGGTTTTATCTCATCTTAAGCTTAGACGGACATACCTCAAATTCATTTTTCCTGCTTTATCCTTATTTGAAGGAAAGCTTATAGACGGTACATCCTTACGTCCAAAGATTTTATTCATCTTTGGCTGTTTGCCTTTTGTAGATTATTTTGAATGAAATCATAGAAATAAAAGATTCCCCTACAATCATACATATACTTGAAAATACATCACACATATATATATATTTGGAAATCCACACCATGTAATCATTCGTTCACAGGCTTGACCCATGCTTAAGAGCTAGTGCCTTTAGGGAATTAAAAATACTTATACAATCACAGATTCATCCATGAGTAACACAAAATACTTACATATCTAAAAACACAGTAGTAGAAATAATCAAACACAAGCAAATAACACTTCAAGCAATAAATTACTTCCAACATCCATCGCATTCGTCCTGCAACAATGTTCGTCCATGATCATCCTTTATTGACCTTCTTAGGTGTTCAACATTCCAAGGGTGTTCCAGATTCCTTCCATCCAGGGCTTCCAAGTAGTAGGATCCTTGCCTCTTGAAGTT
Source organism: Quercus suber (assembly GCF_002906115.3). Classification (NCBI taxonomy): domain Eukaryota; kingdom Viridiplantae; phylum Streptophyta; class Magnoliopsida; order Fagales; family Fagaceae; genus Quercus; species Quercus suber. Next base: position 73,902 of record NW_027070345.1, read on the forward strand.
GATAACCTTGTAAGGTCCTTCCTAATTTGGTCCCAGTTTCCCGTGGGCCGAGTTTTTGGTGGCCAAAGAAATCCTATTTAGAACGAGATCCCCAATGTTGAAACGCCTAGGTTTTACCATGGCATCGTGCTGCTTTGCCATGAGATTTTTTTATCTTACTGTTCTCTGATCTGCTTCCATCCTTACCTCGTCTATAAGATCAAGGTTAAGACAAATTTGCTCCTTGTTTTCTTCATATTGATACTTCATCACCCTATGGCTGGCCATGTACACCTCTGCAGGTATGACTGCTTCACTCCCATAAGCTAGTTTGAAAGGAGTTTCTCTAATGGGGGTTCTCGCCGTTATTCTGTAAGCCCACAAAATACCTAGTAATTCATCTGACCATACTCCCTTTGCCCCTTCAAGCCGAGTCTTGATGATTTTCAACAAGGATCGGTTTGCCACTTCTGCTTGTCCATTGGCTTGCGGGTGGGAGGGTGAAAAATAATGATTCTTAATTCCTAGTTGTTCACAAAATTCTTTGAAGGGTGTGTTGTTGAATTTTCGTCCATTGTTAGATACTAATACCCTTAGTACTCCAAATCTGCACACAATATTCTTCCAGACGAAGTTTTTAACATTCTGCTGCGTAATTTTTGCTAAGGATTCAGCTTCCACCCACTTAGTGAAATAGTCTATTCCTAACACCAAAAACTTTATCTGTCTAGTTCCAGTTGGAAAGGGGCATAATATATTCAAACCCCATTGTGCAAAAAGCCAAGGGGGCATCATTGGAGTAAGATATTCTGACAGCTGTCTAGGAATATTACTGAAACGTTGACATTGATCACATACCTTGACATATGCTTTAGCATTAACTTGGATGGTTAGCCAATAGTATCCTGCACGGATGACCTTATGGACGAGAGATCTGGTTCCTGAGTGGTTCCCATATGCTCCTTCATGAACTTCCCTCAACACGTAATTCGCTTCGTCTGGAGCTAAGCAGCTTAGGTATGGCTGGAAAAAACCTCGTTTGTATAGTACCTTGTCCACAAGGATGTACCTAGCTGATTTAACCCTGAACTTTCTGGCCTCTTCCTTCCTCTCTGGAAGCCTTCCGTCCTTCAGGTATGAAACTATCGGGGTCATCCAATTTTCTTCATCTTCTAGTTGTAATATTTCGGGGAAGTCTACGCTTGGCATGTACTAGATTTCATTAAACCCATCACTGGCTTCATTTGTGGAGACTTCCTTTGCTAGAGTATCTGTTTCCATATTCTCTTCCCTTGAGATTTGAACGAAATCAGCTTCCTTGAATTTCTTCATAAGTCGTACCACCTTTTTCAAATATCTCTTTATTCTATCTTCCTTGGCTTCACATGTCCTGTTTACTTGCCCTATGACCAACTGAAAGTCTCCTAAGACAAGTATTGAATCTGCTTCCTTTAATTTAGCCAACTCCAACCATTTAAAAAGGGTTTCATACTCTGCTTCATTATTAGTTGTTTGGTACTGCAAGCAAACTCTGTGCTTCAATTTATCTCTTCCTGATGATTGCAAAACAATTCATATACCTCCTGCATGCAGCATAGATGATCCATCTATATGAACGACCCATTTTTATTGTCTTCTTTCTCATCCAAGTCCTCATAACTTGGAGTGAATTCTGCAATGAAATCTGCCAAAACTTGAGCTTTTATTGCATTCTTCGGTCAGTACCGGATGTCAAATTCACTGAGTTCAACTGCCCATTGGATTAGTTGTCCTACAGCTTCTAGTTTGTTCATTACCTTCTTGAGTGGATGGTCAGTCATGACATTGATGACATGAACTTGTAAGTAGTGTCTTAACTTCCTAGAAGCTGTTATTAGTGCAAAAACCAATTTCTATATCAGTAGGTACCTTCCTTATGCCCCTCTCAGTGCTCGGCTAGTATAATACATAGGCTTCTGCACCTTCTCTTCCTCCCTGATCAATGCTGAACTTACGGCATGTGGGGACACTACTAAGTATAAATATAATTCTTCTCCTAGCACGGATGGACTTAACAATGGAGCCGTAGTAAGATAGTCTTTTAGATCTTGGAAGGCCTTTTGACACATGTCCATCCATTCGAATGCCTTCCTGAGGATTTTGAAGAAGGGTAAATACTAATCTGTGGCTTTTGAAACAAACCTATTTAGAGCTGCAACTTTTCCAGTGAGGGATTGGACTTCCTTGATATTCTTCGGTGGTTCCTTGTTCAATATTGCTTGGATTTTGTCTAGATTTGCTTCAATTCCTTTATGTGAAACCATGAATCCTAGAAACTTTCTTGACGACACTCCGAAGGCACATTTACTAGGGTTCAATTTCATCTTATATCACCTAAGTGTCTCAAAGGTTTCCTGAAGATCGTCCAAGTGGCTTCCCTCATCTAAGCTCTTCACAAGCATGTCATCGACATACATCTCCACATTTCATCCTATCTATGGATGGAACATGTGATTCACCAACTTTTGGTAAGATGCCCTTGCATTCTTTAGACCGAAGGGCATCACCTTGTAACAAAATAAACCTTGACTGGTAATAAATGAGGTATTTTCTTGGTCAGCCTCGTCCATCTTCATCTGATTATATCCTGAGAAGGCATCCATGAAGCTCAACAGCTGATGACTAGCTGTAGAATCAACTAGTTGATCAATACATGGCAAAGGATAACTATCCTTAGGGCAAGCTTTGTTCAAGTCAGTGAAGTTTACGCACATTCTTCACTTGCCATTTGCCTTCTTCACCATCACTACATTTGCCAACCAGTCCAGGTAATAGACTTCTCGGATAAACTGTGCTGTGCTGTGATTAGTTTCTGAACCTCTTCCTTAATAGCCTTCTCTCGTTCAGGAGCGAACACCCTCTTTTTTTGACAAATAGGCTTAGAAGAGAGGGACACATTCAATTGATGAGTAATTACACTTGGATTAATACCTGACATGTCGTCATGACTCCATGCAAAAACATCGATACTATTCTTCAGAAACTAGATGAGGTCTTCTTTCGTCTTCCCATTCATGCTTGTTCCAATTCCAGTGAACTTTTCAGGATCATCCTCTTGCAATAAAACGTCTTCTAGTACTTCAGTAGGTTCCGCGACAACTCTTTTTTCTTCTATACTCATAGTCTGCACCTGCTCATCCAACGCCGACATGGCTAGATAACATTCTTTGGCTGCTAACTGATCTCTTTGTGCTTGCCCTATCCTGTACTCCGTAGGAAATTTGACCGATAGGTGGTAGGTAGATGTTACTATCTTTCAACTGTTTAAAGTTGGTCTTCCAATGATGGCATTATATGAGAATGAACAATCCATCACAAGGAAATTCACTTATTTAGTTATCTGCTGTGGATATGACCCTACCACTACAGGCAAGGTAATGGTACCTACGGGCTGCACTTTCATTCTTCCAAATCCTCTCAATGGTGAACATGCTAGACGAAATTGATCTCGTCCAAACCTTATCTGCTGAAAGGCAGGATAATACAATATATCCGTTGAGCTTCCATTATCTACCAACACCTTCCTAGTTCTGTAATCTACAATGAGTAGGGTAATGACAATTGCATCGTCATGTGGATGATGAATTCTTTCAGCTTCTTCATCCGTGAAAGAAATGACTGGCTCATTTGTATCCTTCGTCCTTAGGGATCGTCCAGAAAGTTGGACGTTTTGCACCACTTTGAGATACGTTTTCTTTGATTTGGAAGATTTTCCTTCAAAAGTCCCTCCTATGTAACCCTTATCTCTCCAAGTGGAGGTCATAATGATTCTTCTACCTTTCCCTTTAACTTCTTGTCTTTATGATCCCTTCCAACAAAATGTCTCAATTTCCCTTGTCTAATGAGGTTTTCGATTTGCTGCTTCAAATCAAAACACTCGTCCGTGTCATGCCCATGGTCTCTATAGAAGTAACAATATTTATTCTTATTACGCTTGTTAGGATCTCCTTTCATCTTCTCTAGCCACTTCAAGGAAGGATCATCCCTGATTTGCACGAGCACCTAATCGAGTGGGGCATTTAGGGGTGTATAATTCTGATTCCTCGCTAAAGGACTTGCCTTCCTGTTGTCTCGGTCTTTCTTATCTTCCGTTCGTCCCTTCTTTGGACGAGGCCCTTGTTCAAAGTGGCGAGTGGGGTTTACTTCCATTCTTTTAGCCCTCTTCCTCTTCTTAGCGATGATTGCATCTTCTGCATTCATAAAGTTTTTGGTTGAATGGACTAATTCAGCCATGGACTGAGGTTCTTTCTCATAGAGCTTGTGAATGAATAAATCTGAGTTAACCCCATTGTGGAAGGCTGCCAACAATAACTTGTCGTCCACCTCATCCACTGTTACTGCTTTCCTGTTGAAACGAGTGATGAAGGATCGCAGGCTTTCATTCTCCCCTTGTTCAATAGTTAAAAGACTGGACGAGGATTGCTTGTGCCTTTGTCCTCCAATGAAGTTGTTAACAAACAACTTACTCAACTCTTCAAAAGAACTGACTGTGCTCAGAGGTATTTTGCTAAACCACACTCACGCTGGTCATTTAAGGGCGGTAGGGAAAGCTCTACACATAATCTCGTCTGAGACTCCTTGAAGATGCATAGTTGTCTTAAAAGTTGCAATATGATCAAAAGGATCACGTGTTCCATCGTATGAATCCAAGGAAGGCATTTTAACTTTAGGGGCAAGGGATGACCATTAATGGAAGCTGTGAAAGGGGAATCTATTCGGTGAACCAAATCCTCTACGAGATTTGTCCTTCCCATATTCTCCTTCATCTCGTCTATAACCTTCCTCATCTGATCCATCTCTTTCTCCAAGTGTGGCACCCTTCGCGAAATGGTGCCCTTTGATTGATTCTCGGACTTAGCATTTCCCCTTCTATCTTCTTGACTTTGGGCTTGTTCTTCAGCATATCCTTCACGGTGCTGCCTCTCTATCTCCCTAGTCAACTCTTGATTCTGATGAGTTAACTCTACCATGGCGGCTACCATGGATTGTATATGTTAGATGGAAGGCAATTGTGTGACAGGCTCTTATTGGTGATCTTGGTTGGGATGGCTAGAAGCATCCCTACTCTCTTGGTGGCCTGGGCTAGTGGCTCTTGATCTAGTCTGAACCATACTAGCCTTTTGTCAGAGAAAGATAAACTACCAAACTTGAAGTTTTCTTTTTCCCCACAGACGGCGCCAAATGATGCTGAACAAAATCAGTAAGCTGGACAACTCAGCTTCGATGGGCTGAAAATGGTACCGAAGGCCTAAAAAATGAACAAAATATCAAAGGAGACTGGGGTGGACTAGCCTAAGACCCTCCGATGACTAAGTTAGTATCTTTCCACAAATGAAGTTCTAACTGTATTGGAGTAATGTTAGAATGTTCTCATACCTTTGCTTGATTCAGACCGATCCTTATATAGAGAACCTTGGAACAGTTATTTGGTTTAGTAACTTCCACAAGATTCGTGGAAGTCCGAAATTCCGAAAATAACTTCTTCAACGGCTACAGAAGTTGTAATCGCTAATGGAAGTTACATACTTAGGAGAAATTGGTGGCAATAAACACGGGTCGTCCATGTGCTTTGCACATGGACGATTCATCCGTCCTGATTGCCTTAGGGGTCGTCCATATGCTTTGCACATGGACGACTCCTTGTATACAGACAGATGTCGTGTGGTCGTCCATGCGCTTTGCACATGGACGACTGACCTTCCTGAGGTTTATTTGGTTAATCAATACTCAAGGACGATCCCTATGGACGAACCAGAGATGGTCAAATTTGTTATCCCATCAAGTGATAAATATTCAAAAATCCTATTTGGTCCACTTCAGTCCTATTAGGTCAATTTTGTCTTCTTCATTCCACTTTGGTTCTATTTGCTCTACATTGGTCCTATTCTATCATCTTCAATCCTATTTGGTTCACATTGGTCATATTCAGTCCACTTTGGTTCTTTTCGGTCCACATTGGTCCTATTCGGTCCATTCTATCCACTTCAATCAACATTGGTCCTATTCGGTCCACTATTCAGTCCATTTGTCTACTTTGGTCCTATTCTATCCATTGGTTCTTATTCAGTCCTATTCGGTCCACCTTGTTCCCATTCTGTCATATTCTGTCCATTTGGTCCACTTCGTTCCATTTGGTCCATTTGTGTCTACTTTGGTCCATTTTTATGCATTCACATATAATAAAAGATATGTTTGGGTTGAGACTTGAGAGCACCTGTTCTAAATCCAAATTTATTACAATAAATATAAATCTCAAACTTGTAATATCTAAAATTTTAAGCATAATTTTATTGTTGTTATACTTTTATTGAGCCACACTAAAGTAGCATTTCAATTCATCTGTCCGGCTAAATTTAAGTGAAAGTTTTTCTAAGCCTTAAGGTTATAAATATACAAATATAATCTTTAGGGTAGTTACTCATTTGTTTTAACCTTATTACTTATAAATGAATTGCATGAAGTTGATTATACCTTCAAGCAAAATAAATAAATAGTTATATATATATATATATATATGTATATGTGTGTGTGTGTATGTAATTTTAATTAAATAAATTATTCAAATTTTGCATTTTCTTAAAATAAATTATTATGATAATCAAAACTCGTAACAAACTTATACTGAGTATGTATAATTTATTTTTTAAATTTTATTGCGATAAATTGTTCTCCTTCAAAATTTCAAAAAGTAATTTTCATCACTCTATTTTTACAAATATATAATTTTATCATTTTTTTATGTTTTTTATTGATATAATTCTTTTTTGAAATTGTCATATTCTTACAAATATTTTTATCATGTATTATATTGTCCCAATTTCTTTGGTATAATTAAAAATTTTAAGGTTCAAAGTTATTTTCAAACTCTCACTCTCTTGAGGAGATTGTTGGAATTTGCAATGAATGCACCTAGTTGACAACAATTTGAAATGGAATGGTTATTGTAAGTGTAGGTGAAATGGTTATTGTTCTTGTAGGCAAAATGGTTATTGCATTCCGAAATAATTGGTCAGTTAGACACAATTGACTAATAATATTTGGTGGTGTAAAAGTACACAAGTTGGCTGAAAAAGTGCACAATTTGAATATTGTACTCACATAGGATTCACAATTAAACAAAAGGTACATAACTTGGACAACAATATTGGCTAGCCACAAAACAATATTCATTAATCTTAACAACTATATTAATGCACCATGCACACACAAAATACCAACTTTAGTGCACTATCTAAGCTGTCTAGTTAAGACTATATTGATTTATAAGTTATACATGTACCTAATAGGTTTTGAATCCACGACCTCAACCTTCATCCCATTAAGTGTCAGTTTAGTTATTGGTTATTGACAATTCCCATAGTTTAGGGTGGTTTTTTGAAATTAACCGTTTGATTAAATTATAAATGTATACAACAATTTTAAACATAAAAAAGAAAAAAGGAAAAAAGAAAAAAAGAGTAACTCAAACTAGATGAAATAAACTTAATAGTACACCATTGGAGATGTAAATGATGTCTACTTCTTTATTCTCATATTCTTTGATTTAATTTGTAGGGTTACCTTGATCCGGAGTATTTCTTAACTCGTAAACTAACAAACAAGAGTGATGTTTAAAGCCTTGGTATTGTATTTCTTTAACTCCTGGTTAAGAAGCAGCCAATCTCACATGGCAAAAACATTGTTAGAGACATTCCATTTTGCAGATTTTTGTTTTACCTTCAATAAAACATTGAAATCATTTTAAAATCTAATCTTCCCTTTCGGCCTTATGTGAAACACTCATTTATTTCTATATTACCAGTGATCATTTTGGCATATCGGCATAATTCATATTATTTGATCCTTTCAATACTTTGGCTTAAATTTATGTAATAAAATGGCATTTTGTAGTTTATATATATATATATATATTAAAAGGTTTTATCTAGTTCAAGTTAATGTTGACTATTGAGTGTAAATCTGGTATGATATTTTTCGGGTCATTGATGGGTGAATGGGATTTTATCCTCTTGAATGTGTGGTGAAAATTTTAAATTTTGCTCTCAAATGTTGTGAAGATAAGACAAATGCCAGAACTTTAGTTGCAGAGGTTGATTAAGAACTTGGAAGTGTATAGCATATGATGCTTGATTCCAACATTAGATTAGTAGGTCCTATGGTCACCAATGTTGAAAAAGTCATGACTCCATCATTATCATCTTCTATGGTGAAGGATCCTTATGTGTCATCAAAGATATCTGGCATTGAACTTGTTAGTGGAGTCATTCCATCCATCACGCCTAGATATAAAACATTTATAAGATAGGTTGTATTAGAACCTGGAATGCTATGATGTTGAAATTTTGAACTGGGAAATGATATTTACAATCATCTTGGTTGTTAATGTTGAGTAAAGTATCACTCTTCGATCTTCATTATATATGTGTGTGGGTGTGTGTGTGTGTTTGTGTATATATATTGTGAACTAATTAGTTAAATGCAGTAGATGATGTAACTTTACATATCAAATGTTCACTTCCCCAAGTTGGGAGTGATTTGTGCCAAATACACTGATACTAGAATTATAGAAACATAAGGATTAGAAAAGCTTATGGAACTATGATTAACATTTGTATTAATTTGCAGTGAAGGCATTGTTGGGTGCTGGCCATCAAGAGCAGTTTGGGCAGAAGTTGTATGCTACAATACAACATTTGACAATGGATATCTACAAGTTCAACAATTGTATGATTTGAGCATTTCTTGAGTTTATTTCTATCATCGACATGAATAATGTTGCATATTTCTTTCGCATAGAAACATTTTTCATACTATATTTCTTTTGTCCTCCTTGCATGTTGAGATATCTACTAACTATATAAAAAGAGCCAATGTTTTATCTACAATGATTTTGGTTTGTTCAACTTTTTTGTCTTTTGTAACATGCCAAAACTGTGAGTTTGAATGAGAAAGAAAAATTTTTAATATTAAAAAAATGTTATGATCACAACATTTTCACCAAAAATTCTAAGTGGTAAGTTATTTTAATTTTTTTTTTTTTTTTTTATAAACTAAGTGACAAGTTATTATTGACTATTATTAGTGAGAAAAAATAATTTTAGTAGTAGGTTCAAATTAGAATCATTAATAACTTACCACTAAAACTTTATTGTAAAAATGTTATCGATGTAACACTTATTATTAAATAGTACTATTACCTAAAAGTCTTAAAATAAGAAGAATTGGTGAGTAGCTATTTTTCTTTTCTTTCTTTTTTCTTCAAGTATGCTAGTTTGGTTTTTTCTTCAAGCACACTAGTTTGGCTTAAGCTTGTTTTTGTTTTATTTGTTTTTAATAATTTTTATATGTTTACTTTGTACTTAAAATATAAGCTTACATTGTAGAATGTAGATACACAAATAATGGAAAATATTACACACATTTGCAAAAAAAATGGTACATATTGTACAAATTTGCAAATGTGTACAATATTTGCTAATTTTTTTTATGTCTACAATATAAATTTACATTGTAAATACAATGTTAACACAGAGAAATTGTGAAAATGATGTGACACATGTATTAATTCTTTATGGGTCAAACTAAAATAAAATAAAATAATAAAATATTAGAGTGAGATCTAGCACAACTAAAAATAAGTGTATTGTATTGTGAAAATGTCGTGACATTTTATTGTTATCATAATTGTAGGGTCAAGATTTGTAGCCTAAACCCAAAAGATATGGGGTGTAAGCCCAATAAGCCCAATACAATGAATTTGTAGAGAGTGGGTGAAAGAACTGAGCTATTTGTGAACTAAACAACAGTTAATCAAGGTTTTAAAAGATGAACAAGTACAAAAACACACTTTAAACTTGAATAAACTTATGTCCGAGGAGATAAATTATTGTTTGAAAGACTAATACAATTCTGAGAGTTACAGTAACTTTTCCTTCTTCTTCTCTTCCTCTCTTTTTCAATCCCCCTCTCATGAGAGATCCTTTACATTTATATAGTTTTCTTTCAGACTATCTTGATCGTATACTTATTCTTCATCTAAGCATTCATTTGAGTATATGTCCCATTAGGTATCTTCTTTGATTCTCCATAAGTGGTGGCAGCTGAGACTGCACTGTTTATGGGTCTTTTCCACATAAATACGGCCAGAAAAGTTACTGCAATGCATTTAATGCGGTGGTAGCAGTTTTTTCCTTAGATATTTCTCTATTCTTATTATCTTTATACGTGTCTGAAGTTCATCCTTATCGTTGGAACTTCCTGAAAGGTCATTCAAACTGTCGAGGTATTTGCTTGACCAGTATTCCTCATATCCGAGAAGGATACGCTCATTGGACTATATTTCTTTATCATCCTCCTTACGTGATTTTCCACTCCAGGGTCTTTTCCAATCATTTACTACTTCTCGGACGTACCCACGTCCTCAAATAGGGTCCAAGGCCCAATATATGAATTTGGGCTTTTATCCCCACAATAATATTTTTCACAACTATTAAGGTGAAAGTTCTTTATATGTCAAAATAAGATAATAAAATATTAAACTAGAATCCACCGTAGTTGAAAATAGAGGTTTAAGTACATAGTTTTGTTCTTCTTTAAATAAAAGTTCAATCTTAATCTTCTCACTTAAAGGGGTAGCACGTTCCTTACATGTTCCACCCAAACTAGTGTCTCTTCAGAGTCCACATTAAACATATATAATTTTTCAAAAAAATGTACACACTATTTTGTACATTCAGCACACATAATTTTTTTTTAAAAATATATAATAGTTTTGTACAATAAACGTACACAAATTTTCAAAGTATGCATAAATTCTGTAGATTCAATGTACATAATTTTTGAAAGTGTACTATTCTATTCATTCAATGTACAAAAATTTTCAAATAATCTACACAATTCTTTACATTTAACATACTAATTGTTTCTACCTTTTCAAAAAAAAAAAAAAGTACTAATTGTTTTAAAAAATGCACACAATTCTAAATATTTAACATACACTATTTTACAAAGAATATATATAATTCTATTCATTCAACAAACACGATTTTTTTTAAAATGTACACAAATTTGCACACAATTTTTCAAAGAATGTTCATAATTATGTATATTAAAAAACACAACTATCAAAGAATATAGACAATTTTCTAGTATTCAACTTATACAATTACAATTTTTGAAAGAATGTATTCAATTTTGTATGTTCAATTTACACAAAATTTCAATAAAATACTCAGGGCTGGGTGTCTGGGTTAATTGGATGTCAATATACGTGTAGGGTTGGCCTTTGCCTGTTTGAATTTAGAATAAAGGGGTCCTTTTGGATCATGGACGGAACCAGGTGAGGCCCAAAGGGGCCCGGGCCCTCCCTGATCTTAAAATAATATACAAATATAGGTATATTGTCAGCCCAAAAATAATATGTATATTTTTCGGCCCCTCTCTTCCAAGATCATCAATCCAGCCCAGACCAAACCCAAACATGTCAATTCTCAGCCTAAAAACTTAACAAATTGGATTAAAAAACAAAAGAAAAAATTTAATGAAATGAAAACCAATCTTTGAGAAATAATGTTAGAGTACAATTTATTTTACAAATTTTTTTACAAACTATTAATATGATGAATAATTAATAGTAAATAAAAATTTGATATTTATTTCATTGCATTTTCCTCAGTTCTCAGTTTCCCGCTTCATGTCTTATGTCGCCTCCTTACCATCTTCTTTTATTTTTTATTTTTTTACCTTACTTTTACTTTTATTGTTTTATCTACTGTCAATCTCTGTGCAAAATTTTAAATCCGTGGACTGTGTGATCAGTAATCTGATCTGTAATGGGAACTGAAAAATATTCATTTTTCACCCATCCACAAGTCACAAGCTACGTGGCTTGTGTTGTATTTTCATTTATATTTTCTTTAACTAGGTACAAAATACAATATTAGTTCAATTCATCTTTTAACTCTTAAAAATAAATATTAAGAGTATTATTCAAAAAATATTAAGAATGTTCTAATAAGTATTACTGTTTACTAAAAAGAAAAAAGAAAAAAAAAGATATTTATTCCACATTGGTTGTGTGTGTCTAGTGTCCGATATTTATAACTCCAATCTATAACTATAAAGGTTAGGCCCTTTTATAGCTGTATTCTGGTTATGTAAGAGCATCCGTAGCAGCCGTACCAAATGCCAAATATTTGGCACATTTGGCATATCAAACACAAAAAACCCCCATTATCGGATGTTTTAAATCTTATTATTTTTGCCACATGTGAATAGTATCCTCACAAATTTGCCACTGTACGGATAGCTGTGGCATAAGTTTTTATTATTTTTTTAGTCCTCTTTCTCTCTCATCTCTCCATCAGTCTCACCCTCAAACCTCAATCATTTCCTCTCAAACCCCACTTTGTCTCTCTATCTCCCACTTCTTGTTTCTCTCGGCACAGTCACCCTGCTCGGCCTTGGCGCTTCCGTGCTCACCAAGACGCTGACATTCACTGCCGTATTCTCCGCCTCATCGGGCTCGCTTTCTTCTTCACCCACGGGTTCATCAAGGCCGGGCTCGGGAACCGAATCACTTACCAGCTTGTCATTGGTGCGAATCCGACTTTCAACATGATCAAGTAGACGATCAGGTGGACCGATTGGGCCAAGGCGGTGATCGTGCCTAGGTTGGTGTGGTTGATTGTTGGGGTGATTTGTAATGGGGTTCGGTGTTATGGGTGTGGGGTTTTGATTTGTGGGAGTGGGTTTTGGGTCGTGGTGGTGCAGTGGTGGCGTGGGGCCGTGGTTGTGGTTGGGTATTGATCAATCAAAGATCTCTCTCTACCTCCAAACCAAAACAGAGCAAGAAACACATCCAAAACCTTAAAATTTTTCAACAATGGCAGAGATTAACGGCTCTTTGCGACAAACCCATCCAGAAAATCCCACACTCCAAACTTTCTTTCATGCCCTCGACCCTATATCTATCGTCCTCTCTCAAAATTCAAACTCCAACCAACCCGTCCCTCTTAGACTCACCACAAAGAGCTTTATCATGGAGAGAGGACCCAGATATGATTTGATTATGGTTCTATGGGTTGTGGGGCTTGGGGCTTCCGATTTGGTGTTGGTGGGCTATGGGTTTGTTTTGAATTGTGTTTTGGGTTGTGGAGGATGCGGTGGTTGTGTGGTGGTGGCTGTTGGTTGTTGACAGCAGTGTGGTGGCTGTTGATTGTGATTGATGAGTTGTAAATATTATTTTAATGTGTAGGAAATATTATTTTAATATATAGAATTGAATGATAAAACATCTGATAAATGAGATGTTGTAAAATAATGTAATAAAATAATAAAGTAGGTCTTCGGTGTGACAAAATGGCATAATTTTTGCCACATCTGCTGTGGATGCTCTAATGTATTATAAATTCAATTTAAAATATTATTATTACTATTTTCGTGTGTGTTCTAATAAGTATTACTGTTTACTCAAAAAAAAAAAAAAAACTCTTAAAAATAAAGTACGCAGTAATTAACTATTTATACTATATATATTAGTACAATAGTATAGAAATTTTTTTAAATGTATATTTATTATTATTATATAAAAATAATTAGCGGTAATTCCAAAAAGATACACTAATGTTAACTAGTATCAAAACATTTTATTCATTTTTTTACCAAATCGATATGACTACGTGAGTGTTTGGATTCACGTTTTTCCCTCACATTTGTGTTTTTTGCATTTTTTTTCCCCAGCGCGTATGAACAGTAACCGCACTGTTCATGCACATGGATTCACTGTACATAAGACAAAGTGCACTGTTCATGGGTCCTACGGCACTATTCACGCATTTAAAAATTATTTTGTTACAGTATTTTCAGTTTTCAGCAAAATAAGCTATATCTAAAAGGACCCTACCAGTACGATATTGACTCCCTTGATTACAGTGCATTACAAAATAATAAATTTGTATATTTGTCTTTGTTAATATTTTGTTAATACTAAATAGATGCTTGTTTGGACTTTCATGAATTTTTTTTCCTTATACTTCCACCCCTCGTAATTCGAAATATTAAGTTCGTCCCTGCTTTGGATCTTAAATAAAAACTAATGGTCAAGATAGCATAACCCGACCCAACCTTCTAATTATTCTTTTTTTTTTCCCCCCAATTAGGCCCTATGAAAATTTTCTCTTTCTTTATGATATGGTTTAAAAAATCGGAACGAATATAAAACTGAAAAAGGTACTTGTGGGAGGAATGAATTTTTCCCCAATCAGGTATTGTTCGCTTTGGAAATGGGCCAAGGAGTCAATGGCACCCTCACAAATTTGTTCAATACCACATTGAGAAGAGACGCCTCCTACCTTTGCCTTATAAGCACTTGGCCTAAGGAAGAGTGTACCATAGTGTGTGTGATCTAATAGTTCTTGGTTTTCTAGTCCAATTGGGGTTGGACTAATAGTCGAATCATGATATCATAAATAAATAATTATTAATTATAAATATAAAACAATAAATATATAATAATTTTATAAATATGGAATTATAATACTCAAGTTTTGTCCTACTACAAGTCAATAGTTTCACATAATTATATCAAATTTCACTAATATAAATAATTAATGAGTATATTAGAATATTTATTATATTTTAAATAAATCCTTATAACACTAATTCAACAAATCCTATAACTTTTATATATAAAAAATAAGAATAAAAACCTAAACAACTACTAATTCAAAAAATCCCATCAAACCTGGGAACTTTCAACTCTAAGAGCACTAGCATATCTAGGAGTCTAAAACTTTTGTCATTTTACCATTTAAAAGTTACTTTATCTATTCTACAATACCATTTTACTAATGCAACATTTCATTTATTGTTTTTCACATCTAAACCATTACTTCTCATTTATTTATTCATCTCTCATTCTTCCTCTCTGAATTTTTCTCTCTTTGTCTATGTCTCTCTCGCTCTCTTCATGAAGCAACCTAGCAGCCACCAAAGACTACCACCATAGCACCACCAAATCCTGTAAACCCGCACCCATTGCCACCACCTAACAAATGCCAATATTAGAAAAATCAAATAAAGACAAAAAACACAGCCACAATCCAAAAAGAGTGAAGACCAAAAAAAATCAATGTCTAAAACATCGAAAATACCCCACCACCACCAATTACCCAACACCACCAAACACCCACAAACATAACAAATACCCGCCATTGCAAGACCCACCACCACCGCAAGATTCACTACCACCAAACACCCACAAACACAACATATACCCTCCACCACAGCCATGTTAGGATCGAACTCCTCTTGGTCCGCGAGCACTGCATTGCCTAGAGGCCTTTTGGCACTAGATCGATGAGAGAGGCAGAGAGTTTCGGGGTTGGAAAGAACAACCACCATGAGCAATGATGGTGACAAAGAGAGAGCAACGAGGGAGAAGGAAATCAAAGAGAGAGAGAGAGAGAGAGAGAGAGAAAAAAAATTATTTAAAAAAATAGAAACTTGCTACAAAAACATCTTAAGATATTATTGATTGTAAATTTTTTTACAATTAGATATATCTTTTTTGTGGTTTGATATTGTAAAATAGAAAATTAAGAGTTTTAGAACTTCCAATGCCAATGCTTTAACCAAAACGTTGAAACTTCCTATGAAAACATGTAGCGTGCATTTGGGAAGCACTCTTTCCTTGTGTTTGTGCATTTTACTGAAAAAATGTGGGCTTCACGACATTGTTTACGGATCCACAGAAGTCATCTAAACACAAATTTTAATATAAATTTGAGTCCCACAGCACTATTCACACTTTTAAAAATTATTTTGCTATAGTATTTTCAGTAATAAATTTTTAATTTTTAACAAATAAGCGGTATCTAAACACACCCGTAATTCAAATTCTATAAATTATTCAACTCCCAAAGGCAGCTGTCATCAATTGAACAAAACAAAAAAAAATAAAAATGTAAAAGTTGAAGCTCATCTTCTCATTATGAGATGAAAGCAACGAAGGCCAAACTCACCCCAACCATACACTAGGCTTCTACATCAGCTAGCCACTCCAACGAAAATAACCTTGGGTCATGTCAGATCAGTGTGAATCGATCTCCACCAACTCGTTCACAACCCCTTTGACAACTTCCTTGCTTCCTCCGTGGCCTACCACTGTTCCAAATTTGCCGATATAGAAGCAACTTGGCTTCCTTGTGCACCCAACCATAACCCTCCACTTAACCCATGACAACAAAGATAGAAAATGATAAAAATAAAAAATAAGAAGGGTTACTTCCACAATATTTTAATATTAAATTTTAGATGGTAAGTTATCATCGCACATTTTTGGTACGATAGTCACTTCACAAATAAGTACTTGTAGGGTGTTGGGGGCAAATGTTGGGGTTCAAGTTTCAAGGTAGGAGTTTCACATATGCTCTAAGGTAAGTGGATTTAGCATGATTATTAAATAAATTGAATTAGGCTTGATCTATGTAATTGAATACACTTACCTTGGCAAGACATTCTTCTTAAAAAAAAAAAAAAAACCTTGACTAGACACATATATAGCCCACAACATCATTGGTGGTGCAAAAAAATTTAGCAATTAGTTTTATTTTAGCATTCAACATAATAAAATGATATAAACAACACAATAAAATAATATATCCACTGTAATAAACAATAATCAATGTCACCAACATAATAAAATAATATATCTTTTAATAAAAATATTTTTTTAAGAGAAATACTATATTCAGAACATTTTCACAATATTTTTTTATAAAAAATTATATGTGGCAAGTTGTTATGGGTTTTTATTGGTGGGGTAGAAAAAGAATTTCAGTAGTAGGTTTAAATTAGAACCAATAAAAACTAACCACCTATGATTTGTTGTGAAAATATTGTTTAAATGTTGTGGACGTAGCACTTGCCCTTTTTTTTTAAAGCATCTAAACTACGTTGCACAGCCAAAAAAATGGGCTTTCCCTCCACGAGCATTTTATTATATTTAGTTGATAAATTTAGCATTTTAGCAATTTGCTTTCACTAATTCTAAGAGCCCGTTTAGATACCGCTTATTTTGCTGAAGACTGAAAATACTATAATAAAATAATTTTTAAATGTGTGAATAGTACTGTAGTACCTATTTTAAATGAAAATTTGTGTGAAAAAAGAGGTTTATGGGTTCCGTGAATGGTGCACGAGATCTACTGACAGACATATTTCAGCGCAAAATTTGCTAGTCAAAGAGGTAGTGGGTCCTATGCACAGTACACGGGACCCACTAACAAACAACATCCCACATGAAAACACTGTTCTAAATAACAAAAAAAAAAAAGAAAAATACAAACGCTGACACACTATCCAGAAACGCAATCTAAACGCTGCCTAATGCTCTTAAACGTAATGCCATCCATAGGCCATTTTCAATTTTTTTTCCTACCTTCAAAATGAGCCTAATATTGAGAGAGAGAGAGAGAGAGAGAGAAGCCTTTCTAGTTTTTGTGTTTTATAGAAGGAAACTCCTTAATTAGTTGGCTTTGCTATTTAATTATAATTATATCTAAAAAAAAAAGAAAGGAATCCAGACACTTTCTGCATGACAGGAACAAAGGAATTACTGATTCTAGACTTTTAGTGACACATAAAGCAACCCTCCAACCTTTTACAAATATAAATAAAGGTAGGAAATATATAAATTCTACTTTCTACAGCTTATACACGTCAAGGAATCTTTCGTACAGTGTGATTCCAGCATCTAAAGCATGCCTTTTTTTTTTTTTTTTTTTCTTGATGTACGTGCGTATATAAATAACCACCGCAAAGTGAATCTCATAAAAAACAAAAATTCTCAAGTACCTAGGACCTAGGAGAATATGTGAGAGTTTGGGTACAGCTAAACTTGGGTTTGCGTTTGCTTGATTAAAATAGTCTCGTGTACTGTTTGTAAGATTCTTTAATTATAAAATTTAATAAAATTAATTTTAAAATTAAGTTTTATGATATTATTTATATATTTAAAAATTATTTTATTATTATATTTTTTAGTTTTCAGTAATAAACAGTATTTAAACATACCCATAAGTTCATCTCTATTTGTTCGAGACACCGAAAGGGATGCTTAATTTTTTATTTAGTTATACGTGGATGAATTAGATTAGCACACTTCGAATATATCAGATCAAGTTCCACCGTTTATATAAATCATTTAGAAAATCAAGTATTATCTTTTCAACATTGTTTCAATGTAACGAAAAATTATACTAGGATTTTTTTTTTCTTTTTTTGTATCGCATTAAATACTATAATGAGATTAGAAACGATTAACTGCCACAACAACTCCCACTTACCCAAGAAAATACATAAAAATAATTGAAATGATAGTGACAAGGAAAGTGAGTGAAAAAACCCAGTTGCACAGGCTTCTATCCTATGACTATGGTGTCCAATGTTTTGTAGGCGCTTATGTTTCACGTGCTCTTCCTTCGTTGTTACTCATTAGTAATAACCTTTCTCTCTATAAAGAGGGAAATAAAACCCACATTTTCTTTTTTTCAATATTTGCCACTCCATTAACAATTCTTTGCTTTCTAGCTTTTCTTTTAGTTTATATACTATATAGCCTTTGCAGCTTCCAATGGCAGATCTCAAGCCTGTGACCGAGATTTCTTTCGCTGAAATATTCCTGTGCAGCGCTTTCGCGGCTTGTTTTGCCGAGGTACCATTGATCTTTCCTTATTTTGACTTAAAATTGTGTTCATTCAATTCTCATTTATGCGTTTTACTTAATTTGATATCTGGGTATTAACAATCTTTGACTTTTCTTTCGTGTATTGAGCTCAAAGAGTATGCTTTGCTTCCTAATCTGGGTTGTTAAGGAGATTTATTATTATCAGCGTAGTGTGATTCTTTTGATTTATATGTCTCATTTGGGTGTTCTAGGAAATGTGGTACAGCTGAATTTCAAAAACCATTTGTCTGTCTGTCATCAACATTTTTTTTTTTAATTTTAAATTATTACTAATTTTCATCTTCTGGGTTATGTACAGTTTTTTAGAGTCTCAATTTTTCTAGCTACAACTATAATTCAATCAAGCATCGACAAATAAGCAAATAAGCTACTGCTTCTTTCTTGTGTTGAAAACAGGTCTGTCTGTTGTAATCAAAGCTTATGAAATTCTATTACTTGAATTTGATGTGTTTGTCTGCTGGTGACTACCGAAACGTGATCTGGGTGGAAGAGTTTTGTGTTATTAACTATTAATGTTATATTGTTGTTAGAAAAATGGTTAAATTATTAAGTTTACCATTTTCTACTAATTTAAGCTTTTGGAATAATTGGTAATTTATCATGTTCTTAGAGTAGATGGACATGAGTTTGAACTCTGTCTCTACTCTAACTCCCATTTAAAGGGGCGACTATGCCTACCAAGGACAATTGGTAATTTTGCAATTGATGTTTGGCTTTCAGCTATATTCTTTTATGATTTTCTTTTTAAAATGTGATTTATAGGTATTAGACAGCATTGCCCTAGTTTACTTTTGAAGGATTTTAGTCAATGAGTAATGGTATTATACTACATTATGTGCTATGTTCTATCTTCCCCCCCCCCCCCCCCCTTTCACTTGTTTAAGCTTATTTGACTTCAGAAATTCCTCCTCATTCTCAAGCAGTTTGAAATTCAGTTTTGAAAACCTGTTTCGTTTATAAAAATTTTCCTTTATGACAATGAAAGAAACTCATTACTTGATTATTTAAGAATTGTATTCTGATTGTAAAATTGATGCATTAACTTAATAAGGCAAAACAGCAGTACATGATCTCAAAGTGATGGATTTTGTTTTAGCCTAAGTTAAGATATTAGTTTCCATAATCTGTTTTTGTAGTTAAGCATTATGATATAACGGTTCATGCTCTATGCATAATGCATTTGCTTTCTTTAGTAATGTCACAGTTCTTTTCTTCTAAAAACACATGCACACACACCTATTGGAGCTCACAAAAATATGAGTGGATTTCACTTGTCATTGTCTTCACTGATTTTTTTGCAGTTCTGTACTCTTCCTTTGGACACTGCTAAAGTCAGGCTTCAGCTTCAAAAGAAAGCAGCAGCAGCTGTGGTGGATGGAGTGGGTTTTCCCAAATATAGGGGCTTGTTGGTACTATGGCCACCATTGCCAGGGAAGAAGGTTTGTCGGCACTTTGGAAAGGCCTTATTCCAGGATTACAACGCCAGTGTCTTTATGGAGGCTTACGGATTGGCTTATATGGTCCTGTGAGTTTATTATATGTTCTTTTCATGAATACAGTTAATTCTTATGCTTTCTCAGTGGCACAAGTTTATGTGTATTCATAAATTGCATGTTGAACAGGTCAAAAGATATCTAGTTGGCAGCGAATTTATTCAAGAAATTCCTTTATACCACAAAATACTTGCTGCTTTTTTAACAGGTGAAAATGTTTCTCACTTTCCTGCCTGCTGTTCGAATTTGCATACAACCTGCATTAACTTTCTCAAACTATTGTCACCATTCCCATTGCTTCTTTAGTTTTCATAATAAACTTTTTTTTTAATAAATAAAAAAACTTGACAGGTGCTATAGCAATTATTGTGGCTAATCCAACTGATCTTGTCAAAGTTCGACTTCAAGCAGAAGGAAAATTGCCGGCTGGCGTGCCTAGGCGTTATTCTGGAGCTTGGGATGCTTATTTCACCATAGTGAAGCAGGTCAGTTTTCTTGCAGTAGTATTGTGCTTTTCTTCTCTTCTTCTTCTTCTTCTTTTCCCAGTATCTAAGTGTATCATTTCAAATATCTATAAAAAACTAGGAAGGTTTAGGGGCGCTGTGGACTGGCCTTGGCCCCAATGTAGCAAGAAATGCTATAGTAAATGCTGCTGAGCTAGCCAGTTATGACCAAGTGAAACAGGTAACATAAAAGTATTAGGTCTTTTAAGTGAACTTGTTTTGTATTTCGAAGTTGCTGCTATGTTAAGTTACTTCCAAATGTCCTAACACACTATACTTATGCAGATGATTTTGAACATTCCAGGGTTCATGGACAATATCTTAACTCATCTGCTAGCTGGTCTAGGTGCAGGTTTCTTTGCTGTCTGTATTGGTTCTCCTGTTGAAGTGGTAGGCATTCTTTTTCTGCTTCCTNTTGGACAATATCTTAACTCATCTGCTAGCTGGTCTAGGTGCAGGTTTCTTTGCTGTCTGTATTGGTTCTCCTGTTGATGTGGTAGGCATTCTTTTTCTGCTTCCTCTACTTTTAGCCACGAATTGTATGGTTTACAGTCTTCCAATAGTCTATTTTCATCTTCGTATGCTTTGATTTATAGTTGTATGTTTGTATATGACAAGTTGACATTCACTATTGTAGGAATTTATTCTGTCATTATTTCTGTGATGTTCTCTTTGTTTCAATGATTCTGACAAATCAGCTCTAAATTCAAGCTTTTATATCAGACTCTGTCCTCCAGAACTATTTTCATTTAAGAAAATTTCCATTGAACTTCATTGAAATTTTGCAACACTGATGGAAAAATTGATAATATGATGGACACGATCCAAATCTTGGATAATTTAAAACAAGCACGACATGATAATTATAAAAACCAACTATTTTGGATTCAAAAGAGTCACATGCTGTCTCTCATGTGTGTAACCTTGTAAATAGTACTAATAACATTTAGATATCTTCATAAGTTCATTTTGACTATGAGATGATATTTTTTTATATGAGTGAATCTGTACAAGCTTTCTTGCTTTTCTAACATTTTATTGCTGTTGAAGCTGTTTTCCTGTTGTAGCATAATCTGCAAAATTACTCGCTGCAGGCTTTAAAGTGGCTGTGCTAGTGAAAGATTGTGATCAAAATTTGTTTCTTATCATATGAAGCAATTTTATATAGTTTTTTAAGGATGAGCTAGTCAGTCAATGTTGGCTTGGATGCCATGCTTGTTATGTTCCAGGTGAAATCTAGAATGATGGGAGATTCAACTTACAAAAACACGGTTGATTGCTTCATCAAAACTTTGAAGAGTGAGGTATGTTGATTTGTCTTTGAAGTTAATAATTTTCTTTTATGTATTTGTGAATATTACTCTCCTCCCCCACCCCCTTCTCTCTCTCTCTCTCTCACACTCTCACACTCTCACACACACCTCACAAAGACACTTTAGATTGGACTCTCTAAAAGGCTACTGATTTTCAAAATGGAGATCATTCAAGGAAAAAAAAACTCTTCTATGTTCCTCTTTTTTTTGTCCATTATTACTTTTTGGAATATCCCAACACATTATCTACTTTGAAAAGTCAATAAGAACAATTTTAATAATTTTCGTAGCCAAGAGACTTGTAGCTCAAGTAGCATCTCCTGGTGTTTCCAATGGAGACATCTAGTGTTCAAATCTCTCCTTTCTAATTCTAACTATCAAATTTTCAATATAAAAAAGAAAAAGAAAAAAATGTACACCACTTATTATTAATCTTTCTACTTATCAAAAAAAAAAAAAATCCAAAAATTGCCTTTTATTGTATTGAAAAAAGTTATTGTTTTTTGTCCTCTTGTTTTGTATGACTTTAAATTAAAGATGATAATGTTGAAAACTTATGCCTTTTAATTTAAAATATGATGCATTAAATAACACATCCCCTTAGAACATTGGATTCTAAAGTGAACATATAAAATGGGACAGAGGGGTTCAAGTGGTAGTTCAACGGCAAGGCATCCTTTGTGGTGTCCCACATTTGTGGTTTGAACTGCACCACCTCCCTCCCCTACTATCTACTTATCAAGGAAAAAAAGAAGGGAAAAATGAAAAGAAAAAGGGATAGAGGGAAAATAATGAGAAACCAGTGATCTCCTTTGCCTAAAATATAGGGTGGAGGCTGAATGCACGTGGAACTTAACAATAAAAAAAATCAATTGAATTATATATTGCAGGGATTTTTTTCCTTTTAAAATGAGAAACAAGTTCTTACTCTTGATTAAGAACTTGACATAAATGTCTGCATGGACCATCAACTTCAGCAATAAGCACTAACTCATAAAAATTATATATTGCAGGGATTTTTTGCCTTTTATAAAGGGTTCTTCCCTAATTTTGGCCGGCTGGGTTCTTGGAATGCTATTATGTTTCTAACTTTTGAGCAAGTAAGATATTAAAATTATGTTAATGCATCTTGGTATTGATTCTGGGAATTGCTATTCATCCTGCAGTTTTCATTCATATGTTGCAATGGAGTTTACTATTTCATTCTCTTAGACATAGAGAAAATGTACTAGAATTTGGAATGTTAAAAGAACTTTTTTCTAGACTAGAAGAATTGCCTATGCTCATAGGAAAGTGTAAATTGGTGTTCCATAAGGTAGTGCACCAGGTGTCTTCAGTTTATCCACTTACGGTTTTTCATTCATGGAATGTGGATTTGCTATTGAAATTTTTTGCCTCACTGTATCTACCACGAGTTTCATTGGTCCAGATGTGCAAACTAGAGTTCCATTTCTAATGCGGGACTGCTGAATTGGCCTGATGACACTCTCCATATATGAAGTGGGCACAATTCTGGAATTGCATAACCGTTCACATTAGACTTTAGTAGACTACTATGTTAGTTGTTATGTCTTTGAACCTTATGGGTTATCCTCAACTAAGAAATATAATTTAAAAATATATATATAATTAAAAAAAAAAAAATTTTAGGTCGGTAGATCTTTTTGTGTACATGATTCTCTGTGAAGCCTGAAAGTATTGATTCTTTTAATATAAAAATTTTAATAATCATTTTGAGTGTTTGCAGAGGCTTATGCTGATTTACTTTTGCTTAACCTACTTATAAGTCAATTAACCACTCTGTAATTGAAAATCTTGAAAGTGCTCATTATTTCATCTCCATGACAGGCCAAGAGAATTTTCTGAGGTGAAGTCCAACTCTATAGCTTTCCTGGTTTGGAATTAGCAAGCAGGAAGGTGCAGCCTTTGCTTGGAAATTGCCTCTTCATCTGTTTCTGATTTTTTGTGGAGAGATAAGATTACCACTACATTTTTTGGTTCACCACTCAGTTATATATATAGGGTAGTGTATGTAACATTGAACAGACTGTCAAACTAGAGTGACTTGAAAAGTTATTCATTATTATTGATCCTTTTGCGATAATTTGCAAGCTGCTTTCCTTGCCATTTCTCCATCAAATTTGACATTGCGTACATTATTACGTTGTAAATTTGAATGAAAATAAACCACTATATTGTGGGATCTTCATCGTGTACTTGTTATCGGCCTGAAAGGAAAAGAAATTGAGTGGGTATTCCCGTGGCAAGATCTGAGGGTTGAGTTGTTCTCGATGTTACCTGTATAGATTTTTTGGATCAATTTACTGAGATGTTATGCCAGTTGCTCGTTTAAATCTCATCTAGACTTTAGATTG
The DNA here is from genome assembly GCF_002906115.3 of Quercus suber. NCBI lineage: Eukaryota > Viridiplantae > Streptophyta > Magnoliopsida > Fagales > Fagaceae > Quercus > Quercus suber. The sequence goes on from NW_027070345.1 coordinate 98,352, forward strand.
ATATCATTGTTAATTTACTAGCCAATGGTGGTATCTTGCAGAACATCATGTACATTTAGCTCTTTATAGCCTGGTGACCCGTTATTTTAAATACAGACTGATTGGACTAGTAAGGCATATTTGAAACTGCAATGAAATGAATTTCAGAACACGCTTGTTTCATCTGCAATATATCTTGGTTTCTTATGCATAAACATGGTCCTCCATTGATGGCAATAGCTCTAACAATGAAACATAAGCCTGCATTGTCTTTTGTCTGGAACAAAATGGAAAACATCAATTAAGACTGATTAAGTGGTTCCAGATTTCAAGTCTAGAATCTGAAGTGGCTACATCCGGTTCCAAAAACAGCAAATGTTAATATTACATTTACCTTCTCATTAGTGACCTAACCATCTTAATTACAAGAATAACCTAATGATATCCTAACAGCATTAGTAATAAACAAACAATCCCAAAAAGCCCTTTATTTGTTTAAGAACAGCCAGCTTGACATATAACAACCTCAATTGTTTGCCCTATGTCCTAGATACCAGATAAACCCTAGCCTTAATAACCGAACCGTTTCCAAGCTTGAATCCAGGACTAACTGGGAAACCCACAATTTGACCTGCAAGCATGCGCCCATTAGAAAACTTAACAACACTCTCCATATACTGTGGATGAAGCTCAGCTCCCCGACTTGCCTCGAACTGACTAGGTGCTGGGTCAAGTGAGAATGCCAGCAAGTGAAGCAGCCACACAGCCTTGGCAAGCTGCAAGAATTCAACATAAAACTGACTCCTAGGATGGTTCCCAGCCAATACCTGGCGCCGCTGTTCCAAGTCTCCAAACAAGGACTCCTCCATTTTGGGATGAACAATGGAAAGGTACCTCTTGGAGCAGAATTTGCCAAAGTGACAGGTGGGCAAGATCCCAAGAAGTTCAGAAGGGTCCATTGCCTTCATATCGCGGTACTGGGTGAAGCAGTCACGGCGAAACTGGTCTGGATTGAGGAGGGATGAAAGGCTGCCATCCATGTAGAAGGTCTCATGGTCAAATCCTTGAAAGATTTTGCGGGAAATGTAGGATTCAAGAGCATATTTGGCATGGTGGCTAGCAATGACAGATGGAGTGTTGGTAAAGGTGATACTATCAGTGGCAGTGGTGGCGGCTTCAATGGAACGGACAGCAGCAGCAATGTCCCAGTGGGCAGAGCGCATGTGGGAGAGGAGGAGGGATGTGAAGGACTTGGATGCTTCTCTAACCTGGCTCATTGTAGTTTCAAAGAGCTCAGAACTTGGGGCTACTGCACCTGTTACAATTAAAAGTAGGTAATCAGATTCCTTAATCAATGCAACCAGAAGAACATAAAACCTTCTAGGAAATTTTTATTGTTTTAGTTCCTACAATTTAGGCTCAAATTTTATTGGTCCTTTGCCTAATTTCCCCCCTTCAATTGTCGAATTAGTCCATAAGGTTTAATTTTTGTCAATTTTAGTTTCTTTCTTTGTCAAAATGAGACAATCTAGACCTTCCGTCCAAATTTGTTAGCAAATGTAGCTATGTAAACATTTCTAAATCTTTAGAAAAATCACTCATCAAACAATAAGATCTATTAAATGGTAGATCTCGTGAATGGTTTCAATTAAGTTTCTAATAAAAAGCTCAAACAATGTTGTTTACTAACAATCTTGGACCAAATGACCAAATTAATTCATTTTGATAAAGAGGGGGACTAATTGACAAAATTTAAACTTTCATGATTAATTTAACAATTGAAGTAAAATTCCAGGAACTAAATTGAGTGAGTTCTAGTCATAACTGAGAAGATAATACTTTCTTCCCCATTTTTGTTTTTTTTTTTTTTGGGAATAAAAAAATGAGTAGTGGGGGTGAGAGAGGTGGTGGCGCCGTATGAGGCGGCGGTGGAGGAGCTGAAGAGGGAGGTGAAGGTGAGGGAAGTGGAGGTGGAGAATCTGAAGGAGAAGCTTAGGAATGTTGCTACAGTCACTACTACTACTGTTACCAGTGGAAAGAAGGGAAGGTCTCACTCTCACTCTTTGTCAAAAAAGAAGCTTTCTTGCACTCTTCAACCTCAAGGTCAAGCTCTAAAATTTTATCCTAATGTTTTTTTCTTTCCTAACTTTTTATCAATTCTACTACGACATCTCGTTTTGTTGGGTGGTTCATGTTTAGGTTGTTTTTGGTTTTTATTTTTTGGTTTTTACAGTTACACCACCATTTTTTCAGACTGCACACTTCATGGTTCTTTTAGTTAATAAAATGCTGAAACTAATGGCAATCTTATTACAAAGTGATGTCACAATGAATGCAACTAGTGCTAGATGTACATTAATAACATATGAGAAATGAATTTCTTAATTACATTTTTGGATAGTGTTTAAAAAATTGACACTTAGCTTTGTTTAATAAAATTGCTAATAATCCTAGCATAAATACTTTAGTTAGATGTATGTTTTAACTGTTTACATTAATTCAAAACCATAGTATCATTAACTTCTCCCGGGCATTGGAGCTAAAACTAGTAATTATTAAGTAATTCAAAAATACAACGATGCTACACTCCTTTCTCTCACATAAATAATAGGTCTTATCATGAATTTAATTAATAGGATTATCATTTAGGTGAAAGGAGGAAGGACTAGTAACTGAATAATTTTCCAATCCAAATTGTCCCTCCCCCCCCCACCCANCAAATCTACTCATCACTCCCCTTCAAATCATGTAACAGCAAGTGTATAACAAAATTTGGCCGAATTGAATGGGGACCAATGTATTAAAATTTTCAAACTGAGCTTTCCCCCACAAGGTCCACGATATTGAAAGTCTTGTAAATATTGGAGAATATGCCTCGAATAATTACTAGGTTTGTCAATGGCGTGTAGCTTATGAGTTATGAGTCTTGATTAGCCAAACGGAATAAAAAATTTTCTTTTAAGTAAAAGGTGTAGAAGTCTACAAAATAGCACTAATTTCTCCTTAGTCCAAGATGCCACTCAATTACAAAGGCCATTAAAAAAAGTATTATTATGTAATTGATGTTGGGGATTGGAATCTAAAAGCAATACATACATAAAAATATATCATGACTTTCAATCATTTCTTTAGACTCAAGATATTAAGAGTGAGCATAACCAATATTAACCAAAAGAACACTAGCCATATTATTTTATGGGAAAATTATAATGACATCTCCTAAAGTTTTTTTGTTCTTACACTCATCCCCCCCTCTCCCAATTAAGTAGAATGTAAAATTCAAGATGTTTATAGCCCTTTTTCAGTCATTTAGGGGCAGAGGGGGTTATATATATATATATATTACATTGCTCAATATTTTTTAATTGGATGTAACTTTTGACAAATCTACCGTTAGATTATATTGTTTTTATATATTTTCCATACTTGCAAAATTTCAAGGTAACTAAAGATTAATAGCCATGTCATCAATTAATTGTTTAAATTCAAGTTTTTGTAGTTTAAAATAATGCATAAAAGATGAGTTTATGGATTAAATGATAAATAACATTCAAGTGGCATGAATTGTAATTCAACGGTAAAATTTTCAAAATATGACTTCTATAACAAATTATTGTGTGGTGTAATATTATTTAGAATTATACTAAGTATAATTTGAACCCAACCCTATATATATATATATATATATATGTATATAATTTTATAATTTTATAAAAGAGAAGTCTGCGTAAATAATTTGCATTTAAAAAAAAGTGGGTTTCTTAATTTAAACTAGAAAGAAAACAAAAAAAAGCAACGTATGATAATGAAAAACCTCAGTTAGTGTAATTTGCCTTTATTTTTCTAGTCAAATCACTGCAAGTCACCTAAAAACCATATTGCATCCCACTAGTTTCCAATCAGCAAATTGATAAAAATGCTACAGTTGTTCTCAATATACTTAGTCTTAGTAATAATGGAATTTAATAGATAGATTCAAATAGTCATTACCCATTAGTCATTATAAAAATAGTCATGACTCATTACCCTTGTACCTTTTAACCATTTTTTAAATAATAATTTGTATTTTCTTCCTCCCTTTCTATCCCAAAACCCAAGGTCTCTTTCTCTTTCTCTCTTTACTTGTCAAAGCAATGGTTGACTTTGGTCGTCGGTAGTCATCGTTGTCGGCCGATATGGGTGTTGGGTGGCCAAACGGCCCAAACTTGCCAGAATAGGGTAAAAGTTGATGTTTTTGTTTAATTTGAGGAAAAAAAAGCAAAAAAACTAATAATGAATATTTAATAGAACAACTTAAAAAAAAATGAAAAGAGGATTATAGCATATAGGATATATTTTAAAAAGTTGATAGTTAAAAATAAAATAGAGAAAAAGTAGATTTTTATTTAAATATAAAGATGAGATGTGAGTGATTTAGGACATGACTATCAAGAGTGGCTTGATCAATATAGACCCCAATAATCATACAGGCTTTTGGTTTATGGCTTCAGAAAATGAGAAAACTCTGGACATGCACTGTAACGAAGGTTATGGTCAACAACCACGTTAAACACCTCTATAACTTTTAAAAAGAAAAAGAGGTTGTTATTAACTATGTTAATAAGCAAAGAAAAACAAACAAACATGGGAGTATAATAGCTAGCCTGGGAGGGACTTACCTTGTCAATCCAATAGACGAAGCTGATAACAGAAAAGAAGACGAAAATAGTTGTGGAGGCCCATCTCTTCCCAGGAGACATCGAAAAATAACCACACAATGGAGCTCCTTGTGACCAAAACCAGAAAACCGAATGAACGCTAGTTCCCATATCCATTGGATTAACAACTACCTCAATTTCTATCTCCTTGCTGACTTGAAATAGTGATAATGGTTTATTATAAGAATCACTTCTTTATCCAAATTCATCTTCTTTTACTTTTCTTCTAAAATCTGTGGCCACTAGACTTTCTAACAAGGCTGTCCATTTGGCTTGAATTTTGACGTATTGCTTGTTTCTCAAAAAAAGAATTTTGATGTATTGCTTAATTACCACGGCATAGTATCTTATTTGATCGAATCTTTTAATTTTTTTCTCTTTTTAATTTAAATGTAAGATACATCGCATTTAAAATAAATATCATGTGTTGTGTTTCACATCTAACTAAAAATGGAAGAGAACGGAAGGAAATTGCAAGATTCCTATTTTGCCACTTGTGATTAATAGCTTTGGATTTTTATTTCTTTTTTTAAAAGGTAAGAGAAATTTGGTGCTCATGCAAAAAAAAAAAAAAAAGGGCTAATATTATATAATAAGTATTGCTATAGTTACAAATTATTTTACAACATTTTTACAAAATGTTAATGTGGCCAACTTCTTATTAATTGTTTTTTTATCTAAACCCATCATTAATATCAATTTTTCATTTACTAATAATCACTCACCACATCAGTAGTTTATAAAATTTTTTGTAAAATAATTTATATCTCTAGTATTATTCTTATATATTATCTTTAAACTATCATCTTGTCTACAATAATAATCTATAATAATATATATATATATATATATATATATAAAATTGAAGACGTTTGCCTTTTGATTTGTTTCGTAATATTTTGCTACATAAGATTTTGTGACATTATTTGTCTAAGTTATTTATATTAAAATTGAATAAGTTTATTGCATTTCACACTACAATTTAGGTAGGAAGATACCAAATCTGCTTATACGTTGATTAAAAGTTTAAAACATTTGTTCTCAAAAAAAGAAAAGAACACCACATGATTATTGGTAAATTCTTTTAGCAAAACGGAATCAAAAACTTCTTTAAGCAAAAGGTTTAGTCTACACAATGGTGCTAATTCCTCTTTTAGTAGTACGGTTTAATCCAAGATGCCACTCAATTATGAAGGTCATTAAAGAAATATATTACATATGTTAAGGATTGAATTATTAAGCTCCATTTGTTTTGATATTAATGTTTTCTAAAAAAATGAGTAATTTTTCAAAATTTATTTTTTAGAAATCTATCTTATTTTCCTATGTTTGGTAGTGACCTCAAAATGAGATAGAGTTGTTTTTAATAGTTTCCATATTGCCTCTGAATTTCTTTTATTTAGCGTGGCATGAAATAAAGTTATTTTTTTAAAAAAATTTAGCAAAAAAAAATCTCTAAAAAATAAGTCATACTTTTAATAAGGGTTTTCCATTAACCAAAGATAATTTTCTTTTTACTAATATTTTCTAATGTTACTAAACACTGGAAAACATGAAAAACTATTTTCACAAAAAGTTTTCTATCGAAACAAATAAAAATACATATTTAAATTATATCATGAGGGCTTTTAACTCTTTCTTTAGACTTAAGAGTTAAGAGTGAATTATAAAAAAAGAGTTAAGAGTGAGTCTAACCAATATTCACACACACACACACACACACAAACTTTCACACTAGACTAGTCATATTATTTTTCTAGAAAAATTACACTGACCTCCTCTAAGATTATTTGTTTTTACATTTATCTCCCCTAAAATGAAAATTATTTATAATGACCTCCCCTAAATAGATGAAAAAATATATATTTTTAAATCCTATAAAGAAAAGGTTTTAAAAAAAAACTCGAATTTCCTATTAGAGGTTGTGCGAACGAAAATTTAATTGGAGGGTAAAATAAGTAATGCAATATATATTTATAGTCAAATAATCTAGGCAGTTGAGGGGAGGGGGGAAAACTGATAATTAATATTTTAAATGAGTAAAAAAATAAGAAGTGGGGTATAGGATACATTTTAAAAAGTGGATATGTGTTTTTATTTTAAGAAGAAAAAATTGGAAAGTTAAAATAGAAAAAAAAGAGTATATTTTTAATTTAAATATAATTAAATTTTAGAATTTTAGATGTGAGTACTTTAAAATATGGGTGAAAATAGTCAAATACTACGTTTTGGCAAAATTTGTGGCAAACTAGTACTGTTTCGGAAATATTTAGCAATCTACCACTTTTTTAGTACTCGAGTTCAACTAAATCGAGTTCTAAATAGTATTTGAGTTTAGTGAACTTGAGTTCTTAGTGAGTCGCTAGCGTGGCATTGTTGACCTGGAATTTTATAATTAAAAAAAAAAAAAATGTGGTACTCGATATTACTGAAATCGAGTATCTCTTTATAGTACTAGAGCTTAGTTCAGTCAAGTATTTTTTTTTTCTATTTTTTGTTTCTGTTGGAATGGATTGAATAGTCAAACTTAGTGGCTTGACATTAGCCAACAAACCATTAAATGGCTTGCATGCCTATGTCAGGAAGATGCATGATATTCAAGAAGTTTCATGTGTGAAGAAATGCAAGAGCCTGCATTAAATGTTCCTCATGAATTGCCAAAGAAGATGGCTAGGAACAACTTGCAAACCAAATTCATGCTTATTTTCTTTGCCATAAATGCTTGCCATTTTTTTTTTGACTTGACAAGTTTCTTTGACTTGCAAGAGTGAGTTCCTACGGGAGATATAAAAAAAGAAAAAAGAAGAAAAAGAAGAAAAGAAGAAGAAGAAAGAGTGCCTCTACGTAAGACAAGAGATAGAAAAGAACTCGACTATATGAAAAGTAGGAAAAAAAAAAAAAAGGTACTCGACTGTATGAAGCTCGAGTACTATAAAGAAGTACTCGATCTCAGTAATATCGAGTACTACATTATTTTTTTAATTACACAAATTCCAGGTCAGTAGTGCCACGCTGGCAACTTACTAGGAACTTGAGTTCACTGAACTCGAGTACTATTTAGAACTTGATTTTGTAGAACTTGAGTACTAAAAATTTTGTAAATTGCTAAATATTTCTGAAACAGTGCTAGTTTGCGACAAATTTTGCCAAAATATGGTATTTGGCTATTTTCGCCTTAAAATATGGCTATAAAGGGTGTGCCTAACCAGCATTGATCATAACCACAAGAATCGATAAAGGCTTTTGGTTTATGATTGCCATAAACTCTTGACTTGGTCATGAAAGTTATGCAGAATGACACATCTAAAGTGAATCTAATTTTTCTTAGCAAAAAAAAAAAAGTGAATCTAATTTTTTGTGTAGCAAAAAAGTAGTGAATCTAATTTTTGTGCAAAGTTTTGACGAACAAGGATGGTCACCAACCAAGAAAACATTTGTAATAGCTCCCAAACATCCCTATTTAATAAATAAATAAAAATGGATGGTCACCAATGCCCCACACCTCCATAATTATAATAAAGAAGAAACAAAACCCCACTCAATGCTCATATCACTTTCAAAAATATGTAGCAAGCAAATCAATTTTGAAAGAATGCTGGTGGAACAAAGGAGCTTTTATTTTTATTTTTATTATTATCATTAATTGTGTTAATAAACAAAGACTAACAGACATATAAACAAACTTACTTGGGAGGGACTTGCCTTTTGAATCCAAATCCAATGGAGGGAGATGCTAACAAATGAGAAGATGAAAATAGTGATGGAGGTCCATCTCTTCCAGTAGACACTGAGAAATGACCACACAATATTATTATTTTACAAAATACTCCTAACATTTGGTTGATAGTATATTATTTTTCAAAAGAAAGAACACGTGCTTATTATTAGAGAGAGGTTTCATTAGAATGTATCGTAGGATAATCTCTTTCTTTTCAAATATACCTATAACATATAAATTCATAAAACTCATTACACAAAAACAAATAATAATTGAAACGAAAATAGAAAGCCCTCTAAACACACGTGTGTCTACATATATATATATATATATAGTTTATATTTATATTTATGATTATGTTTATTCTTTTTTTTTTTTTTTGAGAAACTATGATTATGTTATTCAAACATGTACATTATTATCATGTCCAGTGCATGTGAAATATATAAATAAATAAATAAATATATGTGTGTGTATAATGTGTATGTGAATCTTTTTCATGTACATTTCATAAATATCTATTTCATACTAAAATCAAATGCTATGTTTGAGGAAAATTATCAAATTATGTTATCAATAATATTGAGTATAATCAAATGTTTAAATTATGAATAATTAGCATATTAAATTATCAAATTATGTTATCAATCAAATGTTTAAATTCCAAAACTGTGGAAGAGAGAGAAAGGAGATTTTAATATAGCTTCGATCTACCATCCATGGCAACACTTTGTGGTTTTGGACTGGCCGGGTGGTATGGGGGTGTGGTCTTTCGTGCTTAGAATGGTTTTGATTGATTGATTTTTTTTAAAAACCTTTTCCAGAATATGGTGGTGATGGAGAAAGTGAAAAAAAATTTGGGAGCATTCAGAAGAAAGTAAAGATATTTTTTTGGTGTGTTTGGCATACGCCTTCTATTTTACTGATTTCTCTGGCGACTTCAATTAGCAATACTTTAATAAGTTTTGATGGAGGTTTGCACCTTCTTTGATTAATGATTGAATGAAGATAGTTATAATGAGTATTTCAATGAGATAGTTACGTCAAATCCAATTATAGGCTCCACCATTTCACAAGCTAAAATTTTGCCTGGGTCATTTTTTCATCACATTCAGTGGTATATTGTGTAACTTTAATTAGTAACTCTCATAACTTTATCATTTATTTTATTTTATTTTTATTCTTAAGACTATAATAACATCCTAATGGAAGGTTATGCCAAATTTGATTGTATGCTTGCATGCTAACTTATTTAATGTGAGATTGTGATTGGGTTAGATAAGTATGTTATATTTTTGTCCATGGATCTTGAAAATGTCAACAAGGATCAACATGATAACTGATGTAACATAGGGAAGTGGAGAAACGTTGACAATTAATGTTTATGTATAACAATATAAGTTATTATTGTATAACAGTATAACAATATATGTGTTTATGTTAAATATTTGTCACTAAGGAAGGTGTG
>NW_027070345.1:110233-114135 GCF_002906115.3 Quercus suber
CTTAAGAATTGGCATGACCAATTACTGCATTCTTCTTATTCTTAACATTTAATCATTTTTTCTTTTAAAGCCCCCCCAACCCCCACCCCCAATTAGCATGCTAGTTGTGTCCTTCTTTATCACTCCTCTAATGTGAGAATAGAATATTCTAAAGTCGTCTTTAGTAAATGTTCTTGTAAGAATATTCATGGATAAAATGAAAACTAATAAATTCTCTAATAATAGAAATATCTCGTATCATCCTTAGGAGGTCCATAGAACCACTTGCCTTTTTGAAATTACAATAAGTTGAAAAATAAAAGACAGTTTCTACAATTGAATTAAAGTCATGAAATCTAAATTTCATTCCAAAATAGCATAGCCTAAAGATGATGTGCACAGCTGCTAAAAAACAGAAAGCAAAAAGATTGACAATAAAAATATGCATAGATTGATTAAGAATTTAAGCTTATAGTCTAGAATTAATCCAGATAAGCATTTAGAAGGTGGTCACCTCCAGGGAATTGCATATAAAGAATGCTTCAACTAATCCTTGATCACATAATCCCTAACTCATTTATTAGTTGGGTGGCACAAACGTTTCAAATGTATAGAAGTTGTCTCCAAACTTGTAGTGCCACTTCGGAAATCCCAATCAACGGTAGCTGAATTGGACAAGGCTCTCGTGGTGGTGGCCCTTAGATTTCTCGCTCTTTGTCAATCAACGTTTTTTTTTTTTTTTTTTTTTTTTTTTTTTTTTTTTTAATTTTTAAATTTTAAATCTAGCAATAGAGAGTGAGATGGTGTTTAACTTTTAACTTATTTTTCACGGGACTCCTCGATTTTTTTGGCGTTGTAATTAATTGCAACAAAATTAAGAAATTAAACTGATTTTTTTGACTTTTGCAACAAATAACTCTTTTGGTACAAAAATTTAAAAAACTAGATATGACAAGTAGTGTAAAATTGAAAATCTAATTAAAATCTAATTGGATTTTCTCTTAGATTTGGCTATATATATTATAATATAAGATAGGATAAATTATAAATTTAGTTCCTATCTTTTACACCGAATTTCAATTGTCCCTAACATTTCAATTCTGTCAATTTGATCCCTAACATTTTTAGTATTGTCTCAATTTAGTCATTGTTATTATCTCTTCAAATGGAAAAAATCTGATGTGCCAAACGGAATAATAAAAAATTATTTTTTATGCCACATCAAATGCAACTATACCTCCACATAGTTCAAAAAAAAAAAAAAAATTGCACACGTGAGATAAATTTGTGAAACTAATAAGAAGAATCAAAGCGCCTGGAAGTTCTAGCCAATCTGCAGTTACAGTCATAGTTAGTAAATCGATAGGAAAAATTACTCGATTGATTATGACTTTTCGGTTGGATAGCAGATATTATGCTAGTAGTGATAGCAAACGAATGTTGATGAATGTTTTACCCGGGCACAACAAAAGATGCGTAGGAAGGCGCGCAAATGGAAAATGAGATTCTTTTTATATTCCCATTAAATGAAGATGGGAAGGTAAGAGTTTCAATCAGACAATTCCAAGCAAGATTCACATAGATTGCATTATTTAAAAGCATTAAAGCTTAAACATGATAAATCCACAGTGACTGAGAAATGTCGTGGGAAAAAAAAAGGCTCATGCAACACAACAGCGACGAGAGTGAAACATTTGAAATGTATAACTCAGAAATAAAACATTTGAAAGTGAAAAAGAGGAACCATACTGCCAGCCACAACCTCGGAGGCCATGATAGCCTATTTGATTTGCAACTTCAGGGATTTTAATGGAGATGAGGGAGAAGAGATGGATTTTAGGGATTTTAGACCCTATTAGTTCTCCCAAATTTATTTCACGTGTGTAGATTTTAATTTGGTTATTTATTTATTTTTTAATTGACGTGGCAGTATAGATGGCAATTAATGTGGTATAAATTTTTTATTATTATTTTGTTTGATACATCAGCTTTTTCTAATAAAAAATAACGGTAATGACTAAATTGACACAATATTGAAAAGTTTAGAGACTAAATTGATACGATTGAAATATTAGGGACTAAATTAAAATATAGTGTAAAGGATAGGGACCAAATATGTAATTTACCCTATAATATATATATATATATATATATATTCTAAAAAATAATATAAAATTAATTTACGAAATAGTGAGAGCAGCCACTTGGCGCAACCATGGCTTCTGAGCCTAACTTTTATTATATAGTACTATATGATATATATAGATAATTGTATTTATTTTTGTTAAAATTTATGCTTCAACTATGAGATTCAATTTTCAGTATAAAATTAACCATAGTATAATTAGTATTATTTCATCAAATTATGTATTTAAAGCATCAAATTAATCATAATTTGGTTAGTATTAAATAAATTTAATTAATTAATATTTACATATAAAAAAGCTCACATAAATATACCGCCTTAGACTCAAATTATGTTGGGCTGGCTCTACACATATGTGGATTCCACTCTTAAAGTTTTGTTTGGTCGGGGATAAAAAAAATTTAATTTTCCTTACATATGTGTAATTAGAGGTGAGAAAGTGGAACGAAGAAATAGCTCTTTTATTTGGTTATCAAGACAATGAGATGATAGAAAATCATATTTATAAATTTACTCTAATGCCCCTATTAAATTAAAAAATTAATGGTTTATTAGAAAAAAAAATATTTAATGTTAAGGGGGAAAAACAAATATTAGCATTGTAAAAAAAAAAAGAAAAAGAAAAAAAGAAACTAATGCAGGGGAAGAAAACGAGGATAAGATTAAATTCTCATCTGAACTCCTCTTTCTCATCCATTTTGTCCTCAGTGTGGGGAGAAAACAAAACACTCTAAAATGGTGGGTTTGAGGAGAAAATACATGGGCCCTACCAAAATCACCCCTGAACCAAATAAGGGCACTACTCAAAATCCTTCCTATTTTCCTCTTTCATTTTTCCAACGCCCCAACCAAATGGGGCCTAAGTAAGAGAGGTGTTCCATATATATCGATGCATCAAATACAAATACCTTCTCAGTTGGAGTATTTTATAAGAGCATTGTGGACAAACTTTTAAAAATTTAAGTCCAAAAACTTTTTTTCCTATTTGAACTAATCTATTTTGAAATACACCCTTCAACAATTTTTTTCTTCTTCTTGGAATTTCATTTAAATAATTATTTTAATTTATACACAAAACTTCTTTTTAATTTCTACAGTTAGATTTTCCTTTCTAGTCCATCAATTCAAACCCACACACGATGACAACCATTGTTCACCTCCTAGGTGTCAATGATCTCCCCATTTGTCGCACCCAAATGAGACCACAAGGACATACTCCTTGAGACGTGGTCAAGACCATCGAGGTCCATAGCAAAGAACCTTGGCGGCTGTCAGTACATCAACATCAGGCGCCCTGTAAGCACATGTGACGCCTGCGCTATGTGTGTGAGTTTAAAGTTCATGTTGTCCATTGCTTGAAAATGTTACGGGTCTATACAATCCTCAAAGGAAAGAAGTATCCATTTGTCCATAATTTGAGTAGGATATTTTTTCCCATTTTGAAAAAGAATATTATGATAAAAGGTTGGGTATAGACTTAGAACATTCATATCAGCCTCGTTGGGATTTTAGTCAAATTTGATCTAAAAAGTTATTTTAACTAATTCATTTGTCAAGCATGTGCATAAGAAAAGATAAAAGATGACAACCATCCATATTTACTTAAGAAAATATATAAGATGACAATCTGTTATGAACTCGAATGCAACCTTCACGTTCACTTCAACTTTAACTTACATGTTTTGCTTTGTTTTGTTTTGTTTTGTTTTGTTTTTTTTTTTTTTTTTTTTTTTTTTTTTTTTTTTTTTTTTTTTTTTTTTTTTTTTTTTTTTTTTTT
>NW_027070345.1:114191-119676 GCF_002906115.3 Quercus suber
AAAAAAAATAACGCTGAAGTGAAAATTGTAAAGCCTTCAAAGTTGATGTGTCCTAATTTGAAAAAGTCAATAAAAAGTCAAACATCTTTAATTTTATATATACTAACTTAAGAAGTGCAGTTGTATGATTATGTACTAGTTGAGAATTGAAGATATATGTGCTTTAAAGTAATAATTATTGAAATTTGCATTCTAATGAAAAGAAGAAAATGAATATTAGTTATGAATAGTGCACCATTGTTGTTTTTGTTTGATGGAGTTTTTTTTTCCCCTAATTTATCAATATATATGAAGTTGGATCCATTTTTTTGTTAGTATGAACAAAGTCATGAAGAAACACAATCATTAGTGTAAGCAAAAGCCAAGGCCCCCTGACCACTGTGTAACTCCATCACTGTGTTTCATCCAGAAGCAACTTCTAATTGATTTAAAGCTCATAAAATAAGCAAAAAAAGAAAAAGAAAAAGTTAACGCTTAATTTAAAAGAAAATTCAATTTCATTAAATCCCAATTTTTATTTTTGCTAAGTTGAAGGTCTAAAATTCCTCATTTGAGAAGTTTGTCGTGTCAACAACCTTTACTATTGTGGTGTTTCATGTTTGTACCATGCTATCATTTAAGTATCTTTGAGCATTTAATTTTTAAAAAGAGAATATATATATATATATATATATTGTGTGTGTGTGTGTGTGTGTGTGTGAGAGAGAGAGAGAGAATTCATACAAAAAATGAAGCAAATCAACCATAGTTTAAAATACTTTTTTCTTTTTTAGAGTTTCAATTAGCTCAACTGGTAAAATTTCTGATTGTTGTATAAGAGATTTGGGCTTCAATCCCCACCTATACAAAAAACTGATTGCTGTCTTAGTTTGATGATAAAAGCTATAATCGGGAGCGGACGCCATAGGTTGAAACTCTAAAAAAAAAAAAAGTTTAAAATACTTTACTCATCTATTTCATATATAATTCATACTTCACTCATACATTTTTTATGTTTATGCAAATTTCAATAGAGTGTATGGTTACCAACACAAACTTTATAGCAACAAGGGTCACAAAAGCAACAAATTGGTTGCCTTTGTCTGCTTTTGACAAAAGTTAAGAACGCCATCAATACGATCATAAAAATCTTCACAACAAATTGTTTGTAGCCTTCCATAAACACTTGCTCTTAAATTCTTTGGATACCAAGTGTTAGTCGTCTTCAATTGTAGAATGAAAGGTATATAATTTTTGATAGAAAAATATGGAATTGACACCACTAATTGAAAATAATTGTGTTCATAAATGGGTGAAAAAATAATTTTGATATGGAAACTCTTGGGAACACACTAAAGAGCTCATTTATTGAATTTTTGTTTTTGCACCCTTATTGAATAGTTTAATGAACATTTCCTCTCTCTCCACATAAATTGTCATTTCTTAATCCATTAACATTAGTCGTTTCATATATGATAAGAAAGAAATGGGAGGTTTTGTCTTTTTTATGGTTTTATTAATTTGTTTGTTCTTTTTTTTTCTTTTTTCTTTTTTTAGGATAGCAGATGCATGGTCTAAATTTGATTTAGAAACCTAAGTATTTTTTCTTTATATAACTTATGTGCCTTGGCTATAAAAATAAAATAAAATAACAAAAACAAAAACAAAACTAATGTGACTTGACAATAAAGGTATTCATATTCTATTTGCAAGAATAGAGAGGATGAGATTAATTAGAGTCACAGAAAGGAAAATAAATGAATAGAGAAAGAGTGATATTGAAGTAGATAGTAGTTGGGAGATGAAAATGTAAAAGGGATGGAGAAAGGTCGGAGAAATTGTAACAATAATTGTTGGGAAATGAATAATAAGAAGATAATTTAAAAGATATGATATTTTGATTGTTAAAAAATGGAGTTTTTAATTCACCTTAAATGAGTAAATGTTGAAAAATTATAAGAAAAATTGTAAAGAAAAAGAATAATGACATGATCACTGATATACTTAACTGGGGTGTAGCAACAATAGATGTTATACTTAGCTTTTTAATGATATAGATGATATGACTAAATTTAAATGTTGAATAAAAAAAGATGAGAAGGAAAAAAAAAAAAAAAAACATAGCAATAAACACCAAATTAATCAAGTCGTCTTATGTAATAGAATACCACTATATTCTTATATACTATTTTTTAAAATGCAGTACGATAACATTTAACAATCAAATGTGATTTAAAAATCCAACTATTTTTTTTATATAACTTATGTGCCTTGATTATAAAAACAAAAAACAAAAACAAAAACAAAAACAAAACTAATGTGCCTTGACAATAAAGGTATAAAACTCTATTTGCAAGAATAAAGGGGAATTGTTGATTGTTCAATCTATTAGTAACTATTAATCTCACAAAAGCTTTGATTACATATACATACTTACTAGTTCCTATAGAGGTGATGCCCAACAGATGATTTATTTATACTCAAAAGTTTCAATTGATTAACTGAGACTTTTTGTGGCATACTTTGAGTGAGAACAGGGAAGTATATTGTATAATCATATGGAAATTTTATATTGGGGTGTTTCATGTTTGTACCATGCTATCATATAAGTATCTTTAAGCTTCTGATATATATATATATATACATATATATATATATATATAGAGAGAGAGAGAGAGAGAGAGAGAGAGAGATGAAGCAAATCAACCAAAAGTTAAATATTTCATATGTTATTCTTACTTTACTCACATATTTCATTCGTTACTTTTCTCATACATTTTATATGTTTTTGCAAATTTCAATTGGGGTGTATATGAGATTGAGGCCCACCACAAGAGTTGCAGCAGCATGGGTCACGATAGCAACATATTGGTTGCCCTTGTGTGCTTCTGATAAAAACTAAGAATGCCATCAATACGACTATAAAAGCCTTCACAACAAATTGTTTGTAGCCTTCCATTCACACTTATTCTTGAAGTGTTAGTCTAGTTTAGTTGAAGAATGAATATATGGAACTGGCATCACTAATTGAAAATACTTGTGTTCATAAATAGGTGAAAAAATAATTTTGATATGGAAACTCTTGGGAACGCACTAAAGAGCTCATTTATTGAATTTTCAGTTTTACACCCTTATTGAAGAGTTTAATGAGCTCTCTCTCTCTCTCTCTCTCCACATTAATTGTCATTTATTAATCCCTTAACACTAGCCATTTCTTATATGATAAGAAAAAACTGAGAGGCTTTGTCTTTTTAGGATTTTTTTATTTATTTATTTGTTATTTTTCTTAGGATAGCAAATGCGTAGTCTAAATGTGGTTTATAATCCTAAGTACTTTTTTACTTTTATAACTTATGTGCCTTTATTATAAAAAAAAAAAATCAAAAAAAATCAAAAACAAAACTAATTTGACATATCAATAAAGGTATTAGAATTCTATTTCCACGAATAGGTATGAATTGTTGATTATTAAATCTATTAGTAAATATTAATCTCACGAGAGCTTTGATTATATATACATACAAGTCCCTATACAAATGATGCCCATTATGCTCAAAATATTCAATTGATTGGCTGAGACTTTTTTGTGGCATACTTTGATTGAATCCGGATGTATATTGTTTAATTATGTGGAAGTTTGATATTAATGAACTTTATATTTTGTTTTGTGGACATCTTTGCCCTGTTATTTTCTTGATTTGTGTTCCTTATAATCCTTCACTAATGAATCTTTATTAATCTCACTATTATATTGAGATTTTCAGATAAAGGAACCTACTGGCAAGCTAATTCAGGTTTTCATGATTGCAAATTTGAGTTTAAAGCTCAAAGGAAAGGGCTTTATCAATTCTGTTTTGTTAAGTTGTGAATTTCCAAAGGTGTTTTAATGGCATTATTCTGTGCCAAATTTATTGTAATTTCATGCTTTGATTTTCTTGTGTTTTGTGGAGTTTTAGTGTACTTGGTTGGTTTTAGAGTTAGAGAAGACATGCTAAATCCATGGAACTCAGAACTGACTCGATAGTGGGTTGTGACTACAGCACGCTCAAGTTTGCATGTGATGAGCACTTGAGGAAGTTCAAAACTCAATCAGAGTTGGAGTACTCTAATGCCCCTATTAAATTAAAAAATTAATGGTTTATTAGAAAAAAAATACTTAATGTTAAGGGGGAAAAACAAATATTAGCATTGTAAAAAAAAAAAAAAAAAAAAAGAAAAGAAACTAATGCAGGGGAAGAAAAGGAGGATAAGATTAAATTCTCATCTGAACTCCTCTTTCTCATCCATTTTGTCCTCAGTGTGGGGAGAAAACAAAACACTCTAAAATGGTGGGTTTGAGGAGAAAATACACGGGCCCTACCAAAATCACCCCTGAACCAAATAAGGGCACTATTCAAAATCCTTCCTATTTTCCTCTTTCATTTTTCCAACGCCCCAACCAAATGGGGCCTAAGTAAGAGAGGTGTTCCATATATATCGATGCATCAAATACAAATACCTTCTCAGTTGGAGTATTTTATAAGAGCATTGTGGACAAACTTTTAAAAATTTAAGTCAAAAAACTTTTTTTTCTGTTTGAACTAATCTATTTTGAAATACACCCTTCAACAAATTTTTTCTTCTTCTTGGAATTTCATTTAAATAATTATTTTAATTTATACACAAAACTTCTTTTTAATTTCTACAGTTAGATTTTTCTTTCTAGTCCATCAATTCAAACCCACGCACACGTTGACAACCATTGTTCACCGCCTAGGTGTCAATGATCCCCCCATTGTCGCACCCAAATGAGACAACAAGGACATACTCCTTGAGACGTGGTCAAGACCATCGAGGTCCATAGCAAAGAACCTTGGCGGCTCTTAGTACATCAACATTAGGCGCCCCGTAAGCACATGTCACGCCGGCGCTATGTGTGTGCGTTTATAGTTCATGTTGTCAATTGCTTGAAAATGTTACGGGTCTATACGAACCTCAAAGGAAAGAAGTATCCATTTGTCCGTAATTTGAGTAGGATATTTTTTCCCACTTTGAAAAGGAATATTCTAATAAAAAGTTGGGTATAGACTTAGAACATTCATATCAGCCTCGTTGGGATTTTAGTCAAATTTGATCTAAAAAGTTATTTTAACTAATTCAATTGTCAAGAATGTGCATAAGAAAAGATAAAAGATGACAACCGCCCACATTTACTTAAGAAATATATAAGATGACAATCTGTTATGAACTTGAATGCAACCTTCATGTTCACTTCAACTTTAGCTTACATGTTTTGTTTTGTTTTGTTTTTTTGTTTTTTGAATTTATGAAAATATTTTGAGTTATTTTTACCCCCACACTAGAAATTTCTATGTTCTTTGTTCAGATTCTTTTTGTTTTGCTTCTATTTTATTTATGCTTTTAATGTTTTTAGCTTAGATTCCTTGCTTTTCTTTCCTATATGCAGAGATTCATGAGTGTCATCGATATCTACAACGCCCCCTCTCTCCGCTAATAACAGTGACTA
>NW_027070345.1:119838-162138 GCF_002906115.3 Quercus suber
TTGTTAAACTCCCCCCCCCCCCCCCCCCGGGGGATTTATCAATATATATATATATATATATATGAAGTTGGATCCATTTTTTTGTTAGTATGAACAAAGTCGTGAAGAAACACAATCATTAGTGTAAGCAAAAGCCAAGGCCCCCTGGCCATAGTGTAACTCTATCACAGTGTTCATCCAAAAGCAACTTCTAATCAATTTAAAGCTCATAAAATAACCCCCAAAAAAGAAAAGTTAACGCTTAATTTAAAGAGAATGCAATTTCATTAAATCCCAATTTTTATTTTTGCTAAGTTGAAGGTCTAAAATTCCTCATTTGAGAAGTTTGTCGTGTCAACAACCTTTGCTATTGTGGTGTTTCATATTTGTACCATGCTATCATTTAAGCATCTTTGAGCATTTAATTTCTTTAAAAAGAGAATGAATATATATATATATATATATTGAGAGAGAGAGACAGAGAGAGAGAGAGAGAGAGAGAGAGAGAGTATATGTATATGGAAACATACAAAAAATGAAGCAAATCAACCATAGTTTAAAATATTATTTTTTTTAGAGTTTCAGTTAGCTCAACTGGTAAAGTCTCTGATGGTTGTATAAGATATCTGAGGTTCAATCCCCGCCTACACCAAAAACTGATTGATGTCTTGGTCTGATGATAAAAGCTATCATAAGGAGTGAATGCCATAGGTTGAAACTCTCTAAAAAAAAGGGTTAAAATACTTTACTCATCTATTTCATATGTAATTCATTCTTCACTCATACATTTTATATGTTTATGCAAATTTCAATAGAGTATATGGTTACCAACACAAACTTTATAGCAACAAGGGTCACGAAAGCAACAAATTGGGCTTTCGACAAAAGTTAAGAACGCCATCTATACAATCATAAAAATCTTCACAACAAATTGTTTGTAGCCTTCCATTAACACTTGCTCTTAAAATTCTTCAGATAGCAAGTGTTAGTCGTCTTTAGTTGTAGAATGAAAGGTATAAAATTTTTGATAGAAAAATATGGAATTGGCACCACTAATTGAAAATAATTGTGTTCATAAATAGGTGAAAAAATAATTTTGATATGGAAACTCTTGGGAACACACTAAAGAGCTCATTTATTGAATTTTCGTTTTTCCACCCTTATTGAATAGTTTAATGAACATTTCCTCTCTCTCCACATAAATTGTCATTTCTTAATCCATTAACATTAGTCATTTCATATATGATAAGAAAGAAACGGGAGGTTTTGTCTTTTTTATGGTTTTATTAATTTATTTGTTCTTTTTTTTTTTTTTTTTTTTTGATAGCAGATGCACGGTCTAAATTTGATTTAGAAACCTAAGTATTTTTTCTTTATATAACTTATGTGCCTTGGCTATAAAAATAAAATAAAATAAAACAAAAGAAAAACAAAACTAATGTGACTTGACAATAAAGGTATTCATATTCTATTTGCAAGAATAGAGAGGATGAGATTAATTAGAGTCATAAAAAGGAAGATAAATGGATAGAGGAAGAGTGCTATAAAGTAGATAGTAGTAGGGAGATGAAAAGGTAAAAGGGATGGAGAAAGGTCGGAAAAATTGTAACAATAATTGTTGGGAAATGAATAATAAGAAGATAATTTAAAAGATATGATATTTTGATTGTTAAATAATAGAGTTCTTAATTCACCTTAAATGAGTAAATGTTGAAAAAATTATAAGAAAAATTGTAAAGAAAAAGAATAATGACATGATCACTTATATATATACTCAACTGGGGTGTAGCAACAATAAATTTTATACTTAGCTTTTTAATGACATAGATGATATGACTAAATTTAAATGTTGAATAAAAAAAGATGAGAAGAAAAAGTGAAAAAAAAAAATACATAGCAATAAACACCAAATTAATCAAGTCGCCTTACGTAATAAAATACCATTATATTCTTATATACTATTTTTTTATAATGCAGCACGATAACATTTAACAATCAAATATGATTTAAAAATCCAAGTATTTTTTTTATATAACTTATCTGCCTTGATTATAAAAACAAAAAAACAAAAACAAAACTAATGTGCCTTTACAAAAAAGGTATAAAATTCTATTTGCATGAATAAAGGGGAATTGTTGATTGTTCAATCTATTAGTAAATATTAATCTCACAAGAGCTTTGATTACATATACGTGCTTACTAATTCCTATACAGGTGATGCCTAACATATGATTTATTTATACTCAAAAGATTCAATTGATTAACTGAGACTTTGTGTGGCATACTTTGAGTGAGAACAGGGATGTATATTGTATAATCAAGTGGAAATTTGACATTGGGGTGTTTCATGTTTGTACCATGCTATCGTGTAAGTATCTTTAAGCTTTTGATTTATATATATATATATATATAGAGAGAGAGAGAGAGAGAGAGAGAGAGAGAGAGAGAGAGAAATGAAGCAAATCAACCAAAAGTTAAATACTTCATATGTTATTCTTACTTTACTCACATATTTCATTCGTTACTTTACTCATACATTTTATATGTTTTTGCAAATTTCAATTTGGGTGTAGATGAGAGTGAGGCCCGCCACAAGAGTTGCAACAACATGGGTCACGATAGCAACATATTGGTTGCCCTTGTGTGCTTCTGATAAAAACTAAGAATGCCATCAATACGACTATAAAAATCTTCACAACAAATTGTTTGTAGCCTTCCATTCACACTTATTCTTGAAGTGTTAGTCTTCTTCAGTTGTAGAATGAATATATGGAACTGGCTTCACTAATTGAAAATACTTGTGTTCATAAATAGGTGAAAAAATAATTTTGATATGGAAACTCTTGGGAACGCACTAAAGAGCTCATTTATTGAATTTTCGTTTTTACACCCTTATTGAAGAGTTTAATGAGCGCTCTCTCTCTCTCTCTCTCTCTCTCTCTCTCTCTCTCTCTCTCTCTCTCTCTCTCTCTCTCTCTCTCTCTCTCTCTCTCTCTCTCTCTCTCTCTCTCCATATTAATTTTCATCTCTTAATCCCTTAACGCTAGCCATTTCTTATATGATAAGAAAGAATTGAGAGGCTGTCTTTTTAGGATTTTTTTATTATTTATTTGTTATTTTTCTGAGGATAGCAAATGCCTAGTCTAAATGTGATTTAGAATCCTAAGTATTTTTTTATTTTTATTACTTATGTGCCTTGATTAAAAAAAAAAAATCAAAAACAAAACTAATGTGCCATATCAATAAAGGTATTAGAATTCTATTTCCACGAAGAGATATGAATTGTTGATTATTAAATCTATTAGTAAATATTAATCTCACGAGAGCTTTGATTATAAATACATACAAGTTCCTACACAAATGATGCCCATTATGCTCAAAATATTCAATTGATTGGCTGAGACCTTTTTGTGGCATACTTTGATTGTATCAGGATGTATATATTTTAATTATGTGGAAGCTTGATACTAATGAACTTTATATTTTGTTTTGTGGACATCTTTGCCCTATTATTTTCTTGATTTGTTTTCCTTATAATCCTTCACTCATTAATCTTTATTAATCTCACTATTATATTGAGATTTTCAGATAAAGGAACCTACTGGTAAGCCAATTCAAGGTTTTCATGATTGCAAATTTGAGTTTAAGGCTACGTTTGGTTTAATGTAAAATATTTTTCGGAAAATATTTATTTTTCGGAAATGTTATTTTTGGGAAAGGAAAATATTTACAAGTGTTTGACAGTATTATTCAAATTTTCCTAGGAAATGCTTTCATGTGTTTGGTTGCATTTGAAAATGCTATTTTCCTACTACTTTCTCACATTTTTTCACCCATTTTCTTAGTTACCAAACAAATTTTATAATAGAAAATTTCAACATATAAACTTAAAAAAACAAAAATCACAATAACACCATTCGATCAAATCCACCATTCGGCCAAACTGAGAGAGCGAGGAAGAGAGATCGGTGGTGATGCGATCTTGGTGGGGTGCGATAGGTCTAGGGTGCTGCGATCTTCGGTGGATCGGTCTTCGGTGGTGATTTGGGCTCTAGGTTCGCCGGCGAAGTCGAAGATCAGTTCGTGGCGCGAAGGCAAAGTCAAAGGCTTGTGGGTTCGTCGGTTCGTGGGTTCGTGGCTCCAACGAAGTCGAAGGATCGTGGGCGCCGACGATGGGCTGTGGTGGTGGATCGGAGCTTGGTTTGGTTCGTTCTCTCTCTCGCTCTCTCTCTCTCTCTCTCTCTCTCTCTCTCTCTCTCTCTCTTTGCGCGTATGAGGCTCTTTTCCGGAAATCATTTGAAGGGAAAATAGAATTGTAAAATCATTTCCGGGTCAAAGGAGTAAATTTCGGTCAACTAAAGCATATTTTCCTTGGCTTCCAAACAGTGGGGTCAGATGATAAATGATTTCCTAAAATCATTTACCACCAAAACAAATGGAGCCTAAAGCTTAAAGGAAAGGACTTTACCAATTCTGTTTTGTTAAGTTGTGAATTTCCATAGGTGTTTTAATGGCATTATTCTGTGCCAAATTTATTGTAATTTCATGCTTTTATTTTCTTGTATTTTGTGGAGTTTTAGTGTATGGTTTCAGAGTTAGAGAAGACATGCTAAATCAATGGAACTCATATAATGGATTGTGACTACAGCACCCTCAAGTTTTTATGTGATGAGCACTTGAGGAAGTTCAAAACTCAATCACTCTCTCTCTCTCTCTCTCTCTCTCTCTCTCTCTCTCTCTTTGCGCGTATGAGGCTCTTTTCCGGAAATCATTTGAAGGGAAAATAGAATTGTAAAATCATTTCCGGGTCAAAGGAGTAAATTTCGGTCAACTAAAGCATATTTTCCTTGGCTTCCAAACAGTGGGG
Organism: Quercus suber; assembly: GCF_002906115.3. NCBI lineage: Eukaryota > Viridiplantae > Streptophyta > Magnoliopsida > Fagales > Fagaceae > Quercus > Quercus suber. The sequence goes on from NW_027070345.1 coordinate 124,685, forward strand.
TCAGATGATAAATGATTTCCTAAAATCATTTACCACCAAAACAAATGGAGCCTAAAGCTTAAAGGAAAGGACTTTACCAATTCTGTTTTGTTAAGTTGTGAATTTCCATAGGTGTTTTAATGGCATTATTCTGTGCCAAATTTATTGTAATTTCATGCTTTTATTTTCTTGTATTTTGTGGAGTTTTAGTGTATGGTTTCAGAGTTAGAGAAGACATGCTAAATCAATGGAACTCATATAATGGATTGTGACTACAGCACCCTCAAGTTTTTATGTGATGAGCACTTGAGGAAGTTCAAAACTCAATCAGAGTTGGAGTACTCGTGAGTGCCTCTGGACAGTTCATATTTTTAGAATAAGTTGGGATTCTTTTTCCTCTATAAATACCAGCATTTTCCACAAAATTGTTGGCAGAGATTAAGGGTTTTATAAATAAAAAACACCCACCTTGAGAGAGTACCACCATTCCCTTAAGAGAAAAATATTTACAGCCTCATCTCCTTCCCTCTCCCAATTTACAATTACATATCCATGAGAGGAGATTGTAACCTTCTCCACATAGATTTTTGCTTGTTTCTTGGACATTTGGGAAGCATTGGAGCTTGACCACATTTTCAACTGGTGAGGCTTAGTGGTGCAACTAGGCAGTGTTACAGGATCTGAAATCTAGTTGAAGACAAGTTTCCGAGAAGTCCATTGGTAATTAGAGCATTAAGGGCTCGAGTACATTGAGTAGCTTGGGCTTGGAGGGTCTTTGTGTATTCATGTAATCCAACTTATTTGCTAGTTGATCATTTCTGACTTCAAGGTACAAAGAGAGATTTTTACACCCAGTTCTCTAGTATTGGGTGTTATCTTTGGTTTGCTCTCTCTTTACCTATTGCCCTTTGCATTATGGCATTGTTCAATTATGTTTATCCTTGCAAATTGATAGTAGCATGCTTGGTTAATTGATTAATCACATAATTTTCACATTAATTGTAATAAGCTTAGAATTGATTAGGCTGTAATTAAAAGTTGGGGGTCTAAATCAGCAGCTAGTAATTAGGCGTGCAAGCTTTCATGTTTTGCTAACCAGTCTCCCTACCATGGAATTATTGACATTGGTGTACTTGATCCTTTTACATACTTGATCACCGTGCAAAAGATGGTGATGAAAAACCGTTCACCCACTAACTATAGATAATCAAATCACGACTCCAATCCATATAAACAAAAATGTCTACAGGCTTGCAGTAAAGGGAATTTTATCAGGTAGACTCCATTTGGATGATAAATTTTTTATTTTTTATTTTGAAACCAAACATAAAATAATTTGAATATGATGGTTGGATAACGTTTATTGTTCACACTTAAAATAGCAACCTTCGGCCATAAACATAAATTGTTAACATAACTACATAAGTGTGATGCCGCGATCAAATCAACAAATACCAAAAAAAGGAAAAGAAAAAAAGAAAAAAAAAATCATTAGTGAACAGATATTGATTTTCCTCCCATGCTTTTAGAATTCCTAATCTACAGATTCTACACAAATATTGTTACCATGGAGAGGAATATGAAAATTTCTTAGAAAATTTTTTATTCAATATACATACTTTATGGATAGAATTAATTAATTGATCTTTTAATTATACTAGCTTGTAACCTATGCATACTCACAGACATAATAAAATTTACATAAATATAGTATTGTGTAGAAGTATAATAAATTTAAAATTTTAATTACATTTTTTCCAAGATAGATACAAAAAATTTCAATCCTCAAGGATAAAGAAATTGTAAAACATAATCTAGTCTCAGATGTTGACATGTATTTTTTTTTTTTTAAATTTAATCCCACGCGTTACAATGGCAAAAAATATTAACTCCATGGATCTTTAACAGCATAAATTTGTTTACAAATCATGTTGTAGATATATGGCTCTTATATTTCCAAATATGTATCTTGGAACAAAGGCATTGTGATGCAAATATCACCTATGATGGAAAAAATTAGTAATAAATGAAATTATTTTGGCCCGTTGAAGCAGTTGCACATATTCTTTAAGCTCTATTTTCCTAAAAATGTATTAATTTGTTACGCTTTCGATAAAGCAAGAGAAGAGAGACATGTTTTTATTTTCTATTTTTAGAGAGTTTCAACCTATGACGTTTGCTTCTGATAATAGCTCTTTATCATCAAACTGGGACACTAATCGGTTTTTGGTGTAGGTGGAGATTGAATCCCAGATCTCTTATTCAACCATTAAAGATTTTACCAGTTAAACTAACTGAAACCCACAGAGACATGATTAAATGAATGAAACAAACTAGTACTTGATCTTAGTATATTGCCGGAATTAGTTCTAAAGTGCTCTTTCTCATACAAAGAGAAGGGCTATATATAGTGTTAACTTGTTATTTTAAAACCTTAGGCCCCTTGGTTGCATAAGAGCATCCTCATCAAAGATTTCAAAAATATTAGCATTTACCATCTTAAGAACCTATTTTATCAGTTTTAACACCTCACTTTACAATACAGTGAACATCAAAGATTTTATATTTTTTACCACTTCATTAAAATATGAATTTATTATTATTTTTTATTCTCATTCACATCTCTTTCACTACCAACAAACCCACTGCCACTACTAACACCCGTTGCCACCACCGCCCATAGCCACAGCTATGGCCACCACTACCAACCACAACCTCAACCCTTTTTTTTTTTTTTTTTTTTTTTTAAAAAAAAAAAAACCCACGGCACAAACCACAACCAAAACCCACCACAAAATTGCTACAAAACCGCAACCAAAGCCCACCACCCCTGCAACCTCGATCTGAATCTCAACCCTGATAGGGATGGCAATTTTTCCCCGCCCCACTTAACTCGCCTCTCCCTGCTTAGCCCCACTCGGGTTTTCCCCACCCTACAAATATGGTGGGGCGAAGATGGGGCATGATTTTAGCCCCGCACCACGGGGCAGGAATGAGTTTAGATTTTTTAGACTTACCCCGCCCAGCCCCTTCCCGTCCCTACCCCGCCCTGTGTTGTTAAGGTTTATAATTATAAATTTTTCATACCCTAAAATCCTTCTATTTAAATAAACATATCAATATTAGCTTATTTTATTCTCCCAGTGTGGTTCTTTGCATTTATTTTGTCATGTGTTATACTATGAGATTTTTTTATTTATTTTTATTTTTTATGATTGTCTTGTTAAACACTTGGATATATTATTCAACTATTTCTAAAAATTGATTTGATGGGATAAATTTAGTTGCAATTTCAAGTATATTTTTATTAATGAAATAGGTTTCATTAAAAAAATTGTACTAGTTGTATGGAAAATTAACCAATGTAGTAGAGTTTTACGGGGTGGGGCGGGGCTTCGCAGGGTCCTAAGGGGCGGGGACAAGGCAAGAAAATTTTTCATGTCATGCGAGGCGGGGCGAGGATGGGGCAAGACAAAATCTTGAGGGGTTAGGGCGAAGACCCCATCCTTCGGACCCGCCCTACCCCATTGCCATCCCTAAACCCCGATCTAAACTCACTAGCAAACCCATCAGCAGACCCATCATGCTGAACCAAAACGCACATGAACCAAAACCAGATCAGTGAACCAAAACCCATCACACACACACAAACCCAATAGATCGGTGACCCACGACCCACGCCAAACCAAAACCATGACTACAAACCACAGCAGGAAAAAAAAAAGAAAAAACCCCTATTAGAGCACGACCTACAACCCAAAATCAAAACCAATCATTGGACCCAAGATCCATGACCACAATCACCGGACCATAGCCATTGGCAGCCCACAATCGTCGGAACACAATCATTGGTGGACTAGAATCATCGGCGAACCACAGAGAGTGAAGAGAGAAGAAAGAAGTGAGAGAGGAAAAAGAAAGATAAAAGAGAGAAAGAGCCATTGAGGTGAATAAAAAAGAATTTTTCTTTTACAATCCAGCTACAGTACAATGTCAAAGATGAGATTATACTGTAATTGAATGTTAAAAATTTTAAGATTTAGCATATTTAATGTGGAGGTGTTTTTATCATTTTAGGTGCTAAAAATGCTAAAAAATAGCATTTAGCATTTTTAGCATATTTGATTAGAATGCTCTAAGTTTCTTCTTACAGGACCTTTAAGGCTTCTATTTCTAGGAAAATTATTTTTATATCTTTATATATCCAATGATCAAGGAGGATACTCCATAAGAATTTGGCAAAGACCAAGAATTACTCATTCTTTCTTTCTTTCTTCCTTTTTTTTATTTTTTTATTTTTTTATTTAAAAAAAAAAAATTATGAACGGAAGTACTCATTCTTAGCATGCTAGTTGTGTCCTTCTTTATCACTCCTCTAATGTGAGAATAGAGAATATTCTAAAGTCATCTTTAGTAAATATAATGTTCTTGTAAGAATATTCATGGATAAAATGAACAAACTAATAAAATTCTCATAATAATAGAAATATCTCGTATCATCCTTAGGAGGTCCATAGAACCACTTGCCTTTTTGAAATTACAATAAGTTGAAAAATAAAAGACAGCTTCTACAATTGAATTAGAGTCATGAAATCTAAATTTCATTCCAAAATAGCATAGCCTAAAGATGATGTGCACAGCTGCTAAAACACAGAAAGCAAAAAGATTGACAATAAAAATATGCATAGATTGATTAAGAATTTAAGCTTATAGTCTAGAATTAATTCAGATAAGCATTTAGAAGGTGGTCACCTCCAAGGGAATTGCATATAAAGAATGCTTCAGACTAATCCTTGATCACATATATCCCTAACTCATTTAGTTGGGTGGCACAAACGTTTCAAATGTATAGAAGTTGTCTCCAAACTTGTAGTGCCACTTCGTGAAATCCCAATCAACGGTAGCTGAATTGGGCAAGGCTCTCGTGGTGGTGGCCCTTAGATTTCTCGCTCTTTGTCAATCAACGGTTTTTTTTTTTTTTTTTTTTTTTTTTTTTTTAATTTTAAATCTAGCAATAGAGAGTNCGCTTTGATTCTTCTTATTAGTTTCACAAATTTATCTCACGTGTGCAAATTTTTTTTTTTTTTAACTATGTCGCAGTATAGTTGCATTTGATGTGGCATAAAAAATAATTTTTTATTATTCTGTTTGACACATCAGCTTTTTTCCATTTGAAGAGATAATAACAATGATTAAATTGAGACAACACTAAAAATATTAGGGATCAAATTGACACAATTGAAATGTTAGAGACAATTGAAATTCGGTGTAAAAGATAGGAACTAAATTTGTAATTTACCTTATCTTATATTATAATATATATAGCCAAATCTAAGAGAAAATCCAATTAGATTTTCAATTTTACACTACTTGTCATATCTAGTTTTTTAAATTTTTGTATCAAAGAGTTATTTGTTGCAAAAGTCAAAAAAATCAGTTTAATTTCTTAATTTTGTTGCAATTAATTACAACGCCAAAAAAATCGAGGAGTCCCGTGAAAAATAAGTTAAAAGTTAAACACCATCTCACTCTCTATTGCTAGATTTAAAATTTATTGAATTTTCGTTTTTCCACCCTTATTGAATAGTTTAATGAACATTTCCTCTCTCCACATAAATTGTCATTTCTTAATCCATTAACATTACTCGTTTCATATATGATAAGAAAGAAACGGGAGGTTTTGTCTCTTTTATGGTTTTATTAATTTATTTGTTCTTTTTTATTTATTTATTTATTATTATTTTTTTATTTTTTTATGATAGCAGATGCACGGTCTAAATTTGATTTAGAAACCAAAGTATTTTTTTCTTTATATAACTTATGTGCCTTGGCTATAAAAATAAAATAAAATAAAAAAACAAAAACAAAACTAATGTGACTTGACAATAAAGGTATTCATATTCTATTTGCAAGAATAGAGAGGATGAGATTAATTAGAGTCATAAAAGGAAGATAAATGGATAGAGGAAGAGTGATATTAAAGTAGATAGTAGTAGGGAGATGAAAAGGTAAAAGAGATGGAGAAAGGTCGGAAAAATTGTAACAATAATTGTTGGGAAATGAATAATAGGAAGATAATTTAAAAGATATGATATTTTGATTGTTAAATAATAGAGTTTTTAATTCACCTTAAATGAGTAAATGTTGAAAAAATTATAAGAAAAATTGTAAAGAAAAAGAATAATGACATGATCACTGATATATATGCTCAACTGGAGTGTAGTCACAATAAATTTTATACTTAGCTTTTTAATGACAAAGATGATATGACTAAATTTAAATGTTGAATAAAAAAAGATGAGAAGAAAAAGAGAAAAAAAAAATACATAGCAATAAACACCAAATTAATCAAGTCATCTTATGTAATAAAATACCATTATATTCTGATATACTATTTTTTATAATGCAGTACAATAACATTTAACAATCAAATGTGATTTAAAAATCCAAGTATTTTTTTTTATATAACTTATGTGCCTTGATTATAAAAACAAAAAACAAAAACAAAAACAAAAACAAAAGTAATGTGCCCTTACAAAAAGGTATAAAATTCTATTTGCAAGAATAAAGGGGAATTGTTGATTGTTCAATCTATTAGTAAATATTAATCTCGCAAGAGCTTTGATTACATATACATGCTTACTAATTCCTATACAGGTGATGCCCAACATATGATTTATTTATACTCAAAAGATTCAATTGATTAAAAAAAAAAAAAAAAAAAAAAAATCAGCAATTCATAGAAAGATACCAAGTTCCTGGCTTGAGAGATTGTAAGTCAATATGATTCCAAATTAATAGGTACATATCAACACAAAAAGTCAGAGATGATATACACCATTTTTTTTAGTGTTTCTAGAAATATTGGAAAAAGTATTTATTAATATGCAATACAAAGAACATGTATAGCAGAGCCATGCAATATGAAACCTTGCTTTAGAACCCAAGAAGTGATTTATGATGGAATAAAAACAAACCATGGAACCATATTAGAATAAACTGAATTATGATTTGAGCTAAATAAAAATAAGTTGAAAAATAAATGACAGTTTCTACAATTGAATTAAAGTCATAAAATATAAATTTCATTCTAAAATAGCATATTGCCTAAAGATGATCAGAGAAAGAATGATTCATTCTGATCCTTGATCAGATATATCCATAACTCATTTAGTTGGGTGGCGCCGGTAGCTGAATTGGGCAAGGCTCTCGTTGTGGTGGCCCTTAGATTTCTCACTCAATCTTTTTGTTTTTTTTTTTTTGGTTAATCTAGAATTAGAGAGTGAGATAACTTATTTTTCACAGGACTACTTGATTTTTTCGGTGTTGTAATTAATTGCAACAAAATTAAGAAAACTGATTCCTTGTCTTTTGCAACAAATAACTCTTTTGGCACCAAAATTTAAAAAATTATATATGACAAGTAGCGTAAAATTGAGAATTTAATTAGATTTTCTCTCAGTTTTGGCTATATATATATATGTATATGTATATGTTTAATGTAAGAGAATTTCTATCATTTTAAGCAGTACCAAATAAGATTAATTAGCCTAGAAGTCAAATTTTTACAATAGATAGAAATTAAAGGAAGCTAATCCATATAGTCTGAATTATAGGTTAGCTTTTTATAATATTCAAGCCACATATTTTAATTTTTTTATTTCAAGTTTATACACCTAATTCTCCCACAATGTGTACATATGAGATCCACATGTTATGAGAGAAAGCTGAGTGTATATGATTGAAACATATCTTTTTACTTCAACTCACTACAAGTTTGGACATCCTTTCAACCATGTAGAAGGCACATGAAGATATGGTAGCGGAGCCCACATGTTGGAGTGTTTCATTCCCCTTCATATAACAGAAACACAAGATCTTTTCCCTAAGCATGTCACCTACGATTTTGTATGTCCTGTACCCAGCATATATGCCACCTCGTCACCTACACCACACCCAAAAGAAGTCAAGAAGCAACTTCTCTTTACCTAATTGCTGCTGGGACATCACATGTTTCGCCAATAAACGTATGTTGCAGTTCATTCTTTGTCAAGCAACGGAATAATGCCAGACAACTATCATTAGTGGAAGAAACGGTTTTTCACGTAAATTTTGTGTTCTTGTGTATGTAATTGTTATTTTTAAAAAAATAAAATTTCATTTAAAAAATGGCTAAAAGGCCACCCATGTACACAAGAAGTGTATAATGATACTTGAACATTAAATGCTAAATGTACATCGATCAAGGAAATCAGACAAAAAAAAGTTTCCAGAAATAAAAGGACCTTGCCTTTCCAACTCACCAAAAGCTCTGCAACACCTTTTGGCATAATTCAATCAATGCACTCCAAACAATGAAAAATCCATGGTCCAAATCTACAATAGTGTCAGTTATGATTGTTAGAATTAGTTAAAGTCTGTCATGCTAGTGTTGCGTCATGTTACAATAGATTATTGGAAGACATTTCATTTACTTATATTTGCCATATGAACAGGTAAGGTTGGAAAGTTCAAAAGACTGCTAAGAGTAATTTTGCCTCTTAATACAAAATAAGACATTGAAAACAAAATTCACCTTTCAACCCAGAATGAGCCATGTCCACCAATGTCCCCCACTGAGGCAATGGGAAACGACCGAACCCTCATACTGTCAACTGCCTCCCAGAAACTAGATAGTTAACAATTTAACATTACTGCCCCCCCTTCTCTCTTTTCACAATTCTCTGCCAATTTTTCTATCAAAACACAGAGAGATAAAGAATCAGGTTTTCAAACCATACATCTCAAGAACCAAAAAATAAATAGATTCATGATTTCAAGCCCTGTCCAGGATTCAACCAGAGGTCAAACTGTGGTGAAATCATATTTTCAGATCCAATTTCCATTTACATTTCAATCCATAAGATTAAAACAACATCAATTTTCAAATAAACAGCACATCATTCCAAATTGTTCCAACACTAAAGCAAGATCATGACACAAATTCAATAAAACTGTATAGTGCATACAAATCCAATACAAAACATAACATTCAATAGTTATACTGTATAATAAATGCAATAATCAAATATCATAATAGAAAATTCACAGAAATTTCACAACAACAATGACAACAGTTCAGAGGTTCAATCTCATGTGGGTGCATGAGTTCTGCACTTACCTTCCAAGGAATAAAAAAAAAAAAAAGAATCAACTTGCTTTACAACAACTAAGCAACTAAAGACGCCAGTATGACTACCAAATACAAGAGCAGAGAATCTAATTCTGCTATTGCAAGTCAAAATCCATTTCCTCCATTTTTACTAACAATAAATTTTTCCAACATGTGAAATAAAAATTCCCAATTTATATGGTCATGCATCTTCAAAAGCAAAATGAAGGCAAGTATGAAGGACCTTTTTTGGTATGTAATAATAATTGAAATAAAAAGCACTAAGAGTAAGCAACCCCAGTACATTGTAAAAACAAGAATAACATGAGGATGTATTTAAAAAAGCAAGCTACTAAAATTCAGAAGTAATACGAGTTAAAAAAAAATCAGTATGTAAAAGAAAATCCAGTAAATTGGTAAAGGGCATTTATCAGCATCCATCCATGCATACAAATATCTTAGAAACAGAAACTTTAATGTCAAAGTAGACAATACGTGATCTTACAAAGTCCAAGCTCCTTCCTCAAAAATGCAGCAGCGCAACACATAAAGTTTCCAATGTGGGCAAATAAATGCATACTATCTATTATATATTTGGGCCTTTAGGCTAGCTTTTTGAAAACCTTGTGCTGCCTCCATCATTACGATATTAGTAAGAGAGAATACCTTGGTTCAGCCATTAGCATGAAATTACTTCAAGTCAAACAACCGATATTCATGATAGCAAAATTTAATGGTCCAAATGTAAGTTAGCATTCTTTTGAAGAAGTTCTAATAAACTCTTCTCCAACTACAGTCAAATGAAAAGCTGAAGCATGTTTATCTTTCTAGTGTATTAATATTATTGTGTTTGATGACCTTTTTAAGAGTACTAGTGTTAGACGGCTTCATTTTAATAAGCATGCTATAATCTTAATCTGTCAAATATTACTTAAGTTAAAATAGATCAATTTAATAGCAAAAACTTGAAAGTAAGAACATTTCCACAATATCACTTACATTTTTTAATTTATTATATATATATATACATAATTATATTGAAAAAAGAATACTTCATATTTTATAAAAATGGACAAAAATAAGCCTAAAGAATTTCATCAATATTTTAGTAAAGTAAAATAATAATCAAAGTTTCGCAAATGACAATTTATGAGAAGACCATTTTATTAAATGATGCAATAATTTGTTTTCTGTCTAAAACTCCAAGCTGCGTCCTTGAAATCACTTGGAAATTCTCAATAATACTTTCCAATGACATCATCACCTGTTACAGCATTTAACTGTCCATTCACAGTGTATACCTAAACTCTCAACAGATTGCATAATTTATCAATTAAAGGTAAATGATGTCCAGGTTGGGCCTAGAACAAGATTGTTTCATGTAATGATTATGGTTCCAGGATGAAAGACGATTTAGTTAATGAAGCAAATTTTTGGTCTACTGAGTGGGCAAGACATCTCTTTCATTGACTAGATTTGGAAAATAGGAATAGGAGCCATATTTACTTCCTTTGTCTAAAAAAAAAATTTCTCTGTTAATATCTATAGATAAGTGATCATGACTAACTTTAGCAACTAAGAGATCCTAACAGAGAAAAAGGGACACAATTATGAAACCTACAAATGAAATTCTGTAGTCTAAGAAAACAATTACATGGTCTGCAAATAGACTTAATTGACTTCATTCAATGTCAAAAAGAAGGTATAGGTAAATCATCAAATCAATAACTATTATGAACAATGGTGTAGCAATTGGTCAACCACTCAAAATGTTGTAGATGATCGACAATAAAGAACTCCTAAATTACATTTCCAAATGATAATAAAATTGAGGGATAATTACATATCAGCCCACGTGTGGTTTGCACTGATTTAACTTTGTTCACCTAAACAAAAATTATCACTTTGAATGTGCAAATGAGAGTTACTAAATGGTTCAAAAATTGCCTAGGTAAAGGGAAGACAAAAAAACAAAGAACAAAAGAAAAAGAAAATTGATTTTATGCATTGCAGATGATTAAGTTCAAGAATCAAATGAAGTTTTACAAAGAGAGAACTTAAGGCATTAGCAAACGAGCAAAAGAGAGCACCAAAAACATGAAAATTTGACCATTTAATGATATATCCAACACATATTGTGTGACCATTTCATTATATGCATGATAATTATCACTAAATATTGGATAAATTACTATTTAAAACAAGCAACACAAAATATACAGCAGAAAATAAATAAAGGAATCACACTGCAAACAGGCAAAAAATATGACACATGTTACCTGCACAAAATATGATTAACTTGCCCTTCAATTCTGCACTATCCAATAAAATAATTCAAAATCATGTATGCCATAAATTAATTATAAATTCAATTTGCTATGCTAAAGGTTGGAAATTATGGTCTCAGCTAATGTGGTACCTTTTTTCTGTGAGTGGCCCAAGAGTTGATAGTAACAGAGAACCACGGTACATAGATGAACAAAGTAAAACAGAAATCCAATATATATATATATATATAACAAAAACAACCCCAATAAAAGAAAAGGAATAAACCTGAATAGGGAGACATGGATGACTGCTTCAACCAGTATCCCTCAGCCACAACAAAAAATAGAAAATATTAAAATAAATAAATTGAATTAAATTAAATCAAGGATAGTAGTATGGAATTAACAGCGCTGGCAGTCCAGAGGTGAAGTCTGGTGAGAAGGGCAGAGATTTCGGGGTGAGAAGCGAGGATAAGGTTTTTGGGGAAGCATCTGGGGGATCACTCTAAATGTCACTGAAGCTATCAACCAAAACCAATGTCAAGGTTGTTGCTGCTGCTTTGTCTTCTTGTATTGCTCTTTAGGTTTCAGTTCTTTTGGGTTCTCACCACTCACCAAAATAAGTGCTCAACAAAAGCACTGTTCACACGGTTGCTTCATTCTCTGCTTCAATGGGATAGTGGCAAAGTGGCAAACTCTCTTTATATATATATAGAGTATTGATAATGCACGATTAACTATGAAATAGTGTTCTACAGGGTTGTAATTCATCTCTGTCAGTTGACAAGCAAGTGCTACATTGCTCAAGCTTTTATCCTACATTCAAGTGGGCCACCATTCTCTTCTCCTAGGTTCAAGGGGATAATTTTCTTTTGCACCCTTTCTAGTCTCCTTTATTCTGTCTATTCTATTCAAATATCCTTTCACCTTTCTCATGCTTTGAGAGGAGAAATTTATTATTGTTTTATATATATATATATATATATCCTTTACACCAACAAGAAATGGATCATTTTAACACTCCTGATAATGATGATTTAGTACAAAGGCTGAGTTACACCGCAGGCAATGGAAAAATTAATTATCAATTATCCTCTATTTCGTACATGTTTGACAGACTTTTGCAATGCTTTATTGCTCACAGGCATGACCCTAAGATCAAGAAAACTACAGAATACAAGCAATTTTTCAGATCTACTAAGTTTTCCAATAAGTAGTAATTATGCAAGTTTACTGAAAAAAGGGTGAAAAAGTACAAGGAGAGACCAACTGGTAAACAAAGAGGCTTAACTAAGAATGAGAACAAGAGCTGAAAATGCATTATAGTCATAGATCATAGATGATATCAAATTCAGAATACAGTGAATAATCACCACTCATGCATTCAGAGGTCTCTAAGTCAATGATCCAAGGTGAGGACATGTAAATGGTCATGCAATCAGTAGTAACTAGCAATAGAATCAACAACCAAAAGCAGATCGACAGTCTTTTTAAAACATTTTCTTTAAATTTCCTTAGTAGTATAAATCATAGCATCTTTGTTTAGGATAAAGAACAAAATGGTACTAACAGAAACACGTCATTTAAGCACATAAACATGTTGATCCACATATAAGCTGACATAAACATTTGATTGAACCCAGCTAAGCATGAGATAATAGCATTCCTTATCTAGATATATCTGTTAGAGGACAGAGACAGAACGACATAGCAACATCAGATATCTTAGAACCGACTCTCTGTTATATAAATTAGCTTCTGATCATTGAAATTACAGTTAAAATGTAGTATAGAAACCAACAAAGACCATGTAGCTTGTACCAAGGAAGCAAGAACAAGAGCATGGAATGGTAACAGTCTCACTTGACAGGCACTCAGCTTCTCCTTCTCAATAATCACAGTTTTAGAGCTTCTTATATTCTCCTGTTTTTCTAGTCTTTTTTTTCTTTTAAATTGAAGTCAGGAGAGCTCTAATGTAGCTCTTTGTAACACTACCAGAGGGACACACAAGCAAAAAAGGATTATGTTGGCCAAATATTGTTTTTTGTTAATGCTGTCCTACTTTGATATGTGCACAAAAACCATCCATACAAGTAATCAAATACTAATATATAGTAGCCACAAAAGGATATGTAAATCTGGGTAAAAATCAAGCTTTTAGCAAGACAAACATGCCTACTACTAAAAGGATAAGGAATAACAAAGGTTTCAATTCGTCCATACTGATAATTACTTCACCTCTTATATGCACTCCGCCATATGCTTAGTAAGATACCACGTTTGCTCCATCAAATAAAACAAGACTCTCCATGAAAGTAGCTACAGATGAATAATGTTGGATATCAGGATCCTTCTTCTCATGTAGAGTTTCAGTGTCAACTAACACAAACTTAAATCCCTGCGCCTCTACTTGATCATTGATGTAGCAAACCAGAAGCGAACCATACTCGGTAAAGGCAATGCAATGAGCTACTCTTTCAAATGGTACAACAAAGAGTTTATTCCAAGACTCAATCACACCATACTCCTTCATCACCCATATGGAGTATTGGGTGCCAGGTTGTTCGCTAGGTTCCCACGCAATTAAAGCCAATTTCCCCTTGAACAATGCAAGAAATGTCTGGAAGGTGTTCTCATCAACAGACCCATCAGGCAGTGCTAGCTCTCTGAATCGCTCGCTGTTGACATCAAAAGCCATAATCATCCTACTCCTGCGATTCTCTTCGCCTTCTACGACATTTGACACCCAGTGCAAAGCTCCATTAACCAATGGGATTGGCAAAGGATTGTTTTTATCATAGAACATAACATTGGTCGCTGTCAAACCGGTGGTTCTTCCAACACTCCTCCACGAATCCGAACTTAATGTGTACACCTCAATCTCATGTGTAGACAAAGACAAACACGAAATCCTCACAACCTTGTAGTCATTATTCTCGGGATGATACGCGAATCCGAGCGTAACATGTTTTAACTGTCCTAAGCAAGTACCAGGCAACTTCTTGAACATTCTAATGCTTGGGTTCCACAAATATACAACATTAGCGGAATTGGCGAAACACAACAAGCCATTGCAGGAACCAACTATTTGGGTATAGATATAATGAAAATCAAAGGGGGTTCCAAGCTCGGAAATCCTATCAAAAGTGCGGTCTAAAGCGACCGTGCAAACTGGTCTTTGAAAACCAATGTTGTCTGTTACAGATGGCATGTGTATGACAAAACCATTATCATTATCGTTATCATGGGAATCCTTGATGTTTTTAAGGTGGGTGGAGATGAAATTGGGGGTGGTGATTGAGGAGTTGTAGGATTTAGATATGTACCTGAATCTTATGACTGATTTCACAGGTAGTCTTGCCAGTATGTTCAGTACGATGTCGTACGGAAGATAGCCTTGTCGGAGAATCGGTTGTTGTGGACGTGCTACTTCCATTTGGGATTGGGCCAAAACGGCAACCTAAACAGACTTTTTTCAGTGACACTTCTCTTCTCGTCTGCTAGAATGGTACTACGGCTTTTTTTTTTTTTTTGCTAAATCTTTTTACACACAATTATATACAAAACTTTTCCCTCAAAAAAAAAAAATTATACATATTTTTTTTCACTAAAATGGTTGAATTGTGATTTTGAGTTAAAATCATGACTGCAAGTTACGATTTCAATGCAAAAAATGTGTGTATAGTGCAATAATAAGTGTGAAATAAACACTACTCTTTCATTAATTCTAAAACCATATTTGGTTTTTTAATGATGTCTAGTTTTGGAAAAGGTATGAATTATTTTTCAAAAAGCATTATAATTTATATCCCAAATTATACTTTACATTTTAAAATTTTTGAATGTAGGTTTTGCACTTAAATTATAGCCATTGTTACATAATACACATTGATATTAAATTTGCTATTAACTTGGACATAAATCTAGAGTTTATCGTTCAAAGTGTAATCGATGGTATATTTTAGGGTACTAAAGTATAATTTCTCCTTTATTTTTAAGAGATTAAGAAGATGGGCAATTTGGTACTTTCACGTGATGTCATACTTTTCCGTCCAAGTTAACAATAAGTTTGACATTAGAATACAAGGTGTAACAAGAGTCATAGTTTATGGTGCAAAACTTGCATTTGAAAAGTTTAGAGTGCAAAGTGTAATCATGAGTATAATTTAAAGTAGTAAAGTGTAATTTCCTTTAAAATTATCTTATTTTCTTATGTTTGGTAGAGACCTTAAAATAAGTTAGATAAACACCTATTAACTTTCACATTTTAGCTTGGTTTGAGATCGAGTTGTTTTCCGAGAGGTAACTTGAGTACCTCTTGAGTCATAGAGGCCTGAATTCTATAGAGAAAAGTGGAGTTCTTTAAAATTGGAATTCGATTATCAAATACTCGAGTTCTAAATAAGGCTACTAAGGAAAATAGTGTCATTTGAGACTACTTAGCAAAATTATTGGTAAAAATCCAATAAATAGCAAAAAAAGTTCTTCAAATACACTTACACTGTTACACATCTTAACATCCATTAACTCCATCTTCAGAGCAAATTCAACTTCTATTTTTGTTTTTTTGGAGAATCTGATCAAAGTAAAAAATTGACATAGAAATTTCTTTTAAAATATATGACATTGGAATTTCGCGGACAAAATTTTTCAACAAGCTCACTTTTCAAATTTGGCAACAGCTTCGCACTCCATTATTTTGATAATACAAAAATTGTTAGAGGATCCAGTTCCACGTGTCAAATGAAATTCAATCGTGTTTATCTCCAAGTTGCTTTTACTGTAAGCTGGATTGGCCAGGCTTTGACAATTGTTGATACCTAAAATTTCACACATTTTGGGTCAAGAAGTAAAACCCGAGACCCAGTTAAGTCTGGCCTTAAGGAGTAGAGAATTTAAGCCCAATGTACATAACGGACACACATGGGCCCAGTGTCACACTTGTCATATTCCACTAGTTCCAAGCCTTAAAACCCTTGAAGTGACGAAAAATACTCTTAAACCTTTTTTTTGTTTTGAGAAAGAAAATACTCTGGAACCTTAAAAATGACAAAAACAAATACCTAAGAATCTCTAAAATTACCAAAAATACTTTCAAAACTATTAGAATAACCCAAATACCCCAAAATCTATAAAATAACTAAAAATACCTCAAAACTACTAAAATGACCAAAATACTTTTGAAACATCTAAAATGGCAAAAGTAACTCTAAAATGACAAAAATAATTCTGAAACCACTATAATAACCAAAATACCCCCGAAAATCACTAGAATGTCCAAAATACCTCCAAAATCATTAAAGTGACCAAAATAATCCCAAAACCTCCAAATTGACCAAAAATATCTTGAAACCTGTAAAATGACCAAAAATACCTCAAAACCATCTGAATGACTAAACTACCTCCAAACTTTTAAACTAGCCTAAAATACTCGAAACCTTCAAAATAAACAAATGTTTCAGGTTATTTTATGTCATTTAATGTTTTCATTAGAATTTTGGTCATTTTTTAGGTTCCAGGATTTTTTTTTTTTTTTGGCCATTTTAGAAGTTAAAGAGTATTTTGGCCATTTTAAATATTTTAGGATATTTTGGTTATTTTAGAGATTTCAAGGGAATTTTAGTTTTTTTAGAGGTTTCAGGGTATTTTTTGGTCATTTTACAGGTTTTTGGGTATTTTTGTCATTTTAGAGATTTTGGGTCTATCTTGGTCATTTTAGAGACTTTCGGGGATATTTTGGATGTTTAGAGATTCCAGGGGGCATTTTGGTCATTTTAGTGATTTTAGGGGTATTTTGGTTGTTCTAGTGATTTTTAAGGTATTTCGGTCATTTAAAGATTTCAAGACTATGTTGTCATTTTAAGTTTTTGGAGGTATTTTAGTCATTTTCATTAAATTTAGGGTATTTTTGATAATTTTAGAGGTTACATGGGTATTTTGGTTATTTTTTAGATTTTAAGTGTTATTTTTTTCTTTTGAGGTTATAGGGGTAATTTGGTCATTTTGGATCTTCCAACGGTATTTTTTTGCTTTAGGGGTAATTTTTGCATTTTCTTTGTTGTTGAGGCTATTTTCAATCAATTTTTTATTATAATAATTATAATTATTTCTAAGAATGTTTATGAATCAATTATATGAATGTTACATTCTTGAATTATGATTGGAATGTAATTTAATAAACTAAATACCTTAATGTGACATTAAGGTAATGTGATTACAAGAATCTAAGATTACAAGAATGTAATTTAATCTACCTTTTTCAGTCAAAAAAAGATTATAAAAATGTAATATTACACTTTGATGTAACATGAAATCAACCAAACGCCCTCAAAATGGGATGTCAACAGGTGTGTTTGATGCATTCAATTAGGCAAACTTAATTGCATAATACCTTCCAAGCTTGTCAATACCCTAACTCCAGACGTAAGACATGGATAAGTTGAACCTCTATGTAAGGGCCAATATTGGTTTTTGAACTTATGACCAAATGACAACTCTCTCCACCCTAAACTCTAATAAGTTGGTGATATACTTCAAGGTCCAAGTTTACGATGGACCCACACCAAAATTGATGCTCTGAAATGGTGTTCGGCTTAGTCCATATATTTTTTAATAGAACTCAAGTCTCATTTGTTGGCTTACCACTTTTCCCTTTTTCTTTTTTTCTTTTTTCTTTTTTTTTTCTTTTTTCTTCTTTCTTACTGTGGGGGTAAGAGCCCAAATTTGTGTATTGGGCCTTGGGCCTTATTCGAGGACGTGGATATGTTCGAGGAGGAGTAAATGATTGAGAGAGGCCCCAAAGTTGAGAATCACGTAAGGAAAAAATGGAGGAATATAGTCCGAGGAGTAGCTCCTTCTTGGATACGATAAATATCGATCAAGCATGCATTTGGGCAATTTAGGTGACCTTCCAGGGAGCTCCAATGATCAGGATGAACCTCAGGCACGTACAAAGATGATAAGAACACAGAAATATCTAAAAGAAAAGCTGTTACTACCGCATTAAATGTACTGCAGCAACTTTTCTGGCCGCATTTATGTGGAGAAGACCTCTGAACAGTGCAGTCTCAGCTACCACCATTCACAGAGAGCTAAAGAAAATGTCTGATGGGACATGTACTCGAGTGAAGGCTTAGATGATTAACAAGTGTACGATCAAGATGGCCTGAAAGGAATTATATAATGTAAAAGACCTCCCATAAGAGGAGGATCAGAAAAAGAAGAGAGAAAGAAGAGAAAATGAATTACTGTAGCAACAAGAACTGTATTAACATTTAGAACTATTGGTTTAATTCATAATCTATCTCCTCGGACAATCATTTCATTGAGTTTTACGTGCATTTCACGCTTATTCATCTTTAAAATCCTTACTAGCCATTGTCCAATCCAGAAAAAACCCAACTCTTTCACCCGCTCTCTACAAATTTATTGTACTGGGCTCATTGGGCCTATATTCCACATTCTTAGGGCTAGGGCTACAAATTGAGACCCTACACTTACCTTTATTCTTTTAAATTTCAAATAAACATGTGGAATCTTAGGCTTTTGAGCTAATTTCAAAATAAATATTTACCTTATACTTCTTTTGAAATAAATACAACAAGTTTGATTTAATATTTAAAACATCCTAACTAAAAAATTTTAAGAGTGATATTAGGTATATTACAAATTTTACTACATACACACTGATGTGTCATTAAAAGTAAGGAAAACGCTAAAATACTACAAGTTTTACTACAAAGAGTAGTGTCATGGGTACTACAAGTTTTACTACATTGAACTTATCAACTGATATGTCACCAATCGCAAAGAGACAACTCAACAATCATTAATGAGGTGATTGACACTCACCAATCACATCTATTGCCACACTAACTAGTTTTCAAGCATTACGAAGTAAAACTTGTAGTACCATTAGCATTTTATTTTATTACTTTTATTTTTTTTAAGAAAAAACTTATAAACTAATGTGACAATAAATGTGATTGTAAGCTAATGTAAAAAAAATTGTAATATCTCTTGCACTAGTTAAGAGTAATTCAAACTCTCATTTATTATTTTATTAAAGTGTGTTCACAATCATTTTCACATTAATCTGTGAGTTTTTTTAGTAAAATTTGTAATTGTTTTAACTTCTTTCTAAGAAGGACAAAGTTTAGCTACAAATCTGGTTGTTGCCTAAGGCTACAATCTTACTCAGTAAAATAAACATTTCTATATATTTTGAAAATCTAACTATTGAATTATATATTCTTCACACTCTTAATACACGTCAAATTTTGTGTCAATCAGATACTTTCTCCGTTTCAATTTGTTTGTCATGTTTGAAAAGTCAAACTTTTTAAGAGAACATCATTTATTGTTTTGTTTGTCTTATAAAAATGTATAAGTTTACAAAACTACTATTAAATAAATTTATCAGCCTTTTTTTAAAAATAGTTATTCTTAATGAGACAATTAAAAAGGTGCCCCAATTAGATTGAATTTTTTTTAAATATTTGTTAGTTTTCTTTTTAAATAGTTTTGAAAATAAAGTAGGGGTATAATAGGAACATTAGTAAATTAATGACTTTTTTTTAGAAACAAGACAATATTTTGGGACATCCTAAAATGGAATAGAAAACAAACAAACTAGAACAGATGGAGTATTATTTACTATATGATCTATAA
The DNA here is from genome assembly GCF_002906115.3 of Quercus suber. Classification (NCBI taxonomy): domain Eukaryota; kingdom Viridiplantae; phylum Streptophyta; class Magnoliopsida; order Fagales; family Fagaceae; genus Quercus; species Quercus suber. Next base: position 144,752 of record NW_027070345.1, read on the forward strand.
ACTTATATTTTATACATAATTTTAAACTACAAAAACTTGCAATTTAAACAACTTATTAATGACATAGCTATTGATCTTTAATTTTCTAAAAATTTTGCAAGCATGAACGATATAAGAAAAAGTTGTAATTCAATTGTGGATTTGTTAAAATTCACTTTCAATAAAAAATATTGAATAAGGTTTTATCTTTGGATGTACAATTTTAATTAAATAAATATATATTAGATATGAATCTTTCATTTATTTGCGATAAGATTGAATACCTTTGCTTTACATTTCATAAAAAAAGTCTGAACTCTGACTCCAAGAGCAACATATCTATTATCACCAAGTTTTTTTTTTTTTTTTGGATGGGTTATCACCAAGTTTTATCTCTTTATTAAGGAGCTGTATTTAACGAGACAAGTTTAATGTCTTCCATAATGAACGCATCATTACTTTCAGTATGAATATTACGCGAATAGTTACGTACAATTGGGAGTTGTTTGTATGACGTTTGCTTGTTTATTTGTTTGTTGTGTTACATAAGGACGAATAATGAACATGGTGTAAGTAAGTAAACACTGTTATTTTAAATATAAAGGTATATCAAGGTGGCCATACTGAGATACAGTAGTGAAGTAATGACATTTGAAGCTGCTTCAAGGTAAGCCCTGATCGGTTATTTTATGCCCATGACTTGTATTAGAGAGTACTCCAATGAGAATATAACATTTTGGTCCCTATATTTTTGAGATCATAGTCAATTTGGTCCCTACATTTTGGTAGCAGTTAATTTGGTCATCGTTATTTTCAACTTGTAGTCAAATTGGTTCCTACCATTAACTCATTGGCCATTGTTATTTGACTGCAAGTTGAAAATAACAAAAACCAAATTTACTATTACCAAAATATAGGACCAAATTTATTATAATCTCAAAATGTAGGAACCAGAATGGTATTTTCACTATGTATTTTTGTATTGATGAATTTGTTGGTATAATTCTCTGTATTTAAATTCTAATACAATAGAATAATCATCTGATTCAATCTCCCTAAAAAAGTCTTTAATTCAAGAATTGTCTTGATTCAAACATAAGTTGTTCTTCACTTTGATTGGAAAGTGGATTGAAAGATCCATGAAAATGAATTGTGATGTGTGCTTGTTAGAAATTCTTCGTTGCTTGTTAGAAATTCTTCGTTTTTCAAGTTCTTCTTGTTCTTTGTGTGTTTTTCGAATGTTCTTGATCTTCAAAGATTTGTGGTAGAAGTTCTTCAAGGCTTTAGAGCTTAAATCCAATGGAACTTCGATAGATCAAAATCTTTGAAGTTTCTAAAGGTTTTAAAGCTTGATTCCAGTAAAGATTTGAGACTTGGAAGAATAATTTTGATGAATGTTTTTCGAATGTTCTGTTGTTGAAGATTTGTAGTGGAAGTTCTTTGGAGTTTTGGAGGCTTGAATTCGTAGAGTTTCACTATTTTATAGTCTCTTGGAGTTTCTGGAGGCTTTTGAACTTGGTTTAATGAACTTTGAGATCTAGAAGAATGATTTAAATGTGCTTGATATTCGAAGGTTGAAGTTATTGAAATTCTTGGAGGATCCAGAGCATGATTTTGACAAAATTTCGAGAATTTTGAATGTGCTTGAACTCATCCATAAGATTAAGAGGAGTCTCTATTTATAGGAGATTTGAAGACACATGATTGACTCTCATTGGTAACATGTGTCATAATTTGAATGGAGAAACTTTATGTCTTGTTCTCCAAGGGACACATGGCATTATTTGATTAGCCAAAGTGTTTTAATTTAAAATAACACATAGCAACTTTTAGTTAGATTGCTTACGTCATTTTAAATTAAATATCAACATGTGTTGACGTGTGATTGACCCTTAGGTATTCTTTGTAATTTTTATTTAGAAAAACTTAAAATATTTCCATTGGACTTTAAATAATAACAGTGGGACCACCCACTTAATAACATGTGGCTCTTTGTGATTCCTTTCAAAACAATTTCACTTCTACAGATCGATCAGTTTCATAAACATAGACACTAATTTTTGTAAATTCAAGACCATATGATTTGTAGTTCACCAGGTGATGACAATCCTAAGGCCTATATGGTGCTAAACTAGAAAGACTGTAATGAGTTCTTTCCCAAGTATGAGTACTTCTCTCTCTCTTGTAAGGGACTTTTTCCTCAAAAACTGGGGGTTTTCTCTTTGGCTACCTAATACTGTGCACTGGGCATGGTCAATCTATTATCATGGTATGGAGCAAGTAGTACTGGATGGGCTACAAAATTTACAGCTCACCAAAGAAGAAAATGAAGGCATTCACATTACGGCTCAGAGTAAAGCAGAACTATTGGAGGAATGCTCGCTAAGCCTCTTCGAAAAGCTTCAATCTAATCGACAGCAATATCAATGATCCCTGAAAAGCACATTGAGGACAGCTTGGAAGATGGGATCCGATCTAAGAATAGTAGAGGTGGATAATGGCATATTTCAGTTCAAATTTATCATCCTATCTCTTCCTATTATGTAAGGAAACATTTTCAGCTCTTATTATAGATGAAAACAACAATCATGACCTTAATGGTATTTCTATATGCAGGGGCTGCCCTAAAGTTACACACTTGTTCTTGGCAAATGACAACTTGTTGTTTTGTAGGGCAAGTAGTCAAGAGTGTAATAAGCTGGTAGAAATCTTGGAGCATTATGAAGTAGCTTCAAGGCAGAAAATAAATACTGATAAGTCATCAGTGTTCTTCAGTCATAACATAACCCCATATATAAGAAGGGAAGTCATGAACATCCTAGGACCCATGCAGGACTCAAGAACAGTAGGTATCTTGGCCTCCCATCTATGATTGGATCAGAGAACCAAGTTTTTGCTGAGATAAAGAAAATTTTGGTAAGAAGCTCTCGAGGTGGAAGGAAAAAACAATGCTTTCAATGGGTGGAAAGGAAGTTCTAATCAAAGTTGCAAAGAGGCATGGGTTTATGCAATCTTCAAGCCTTCAACCTTGCTAAGCTAGCAAAGCAAGGATGACATCTCCTAACAAATCCAAGCTCATTAGTGGCACGAATTTACAAAGCAAAACACTATCCTTATGGAGATGTCCTAGGAGCGAAGCTAGGATGTAGTCCTTATTATGCTTGGCGAAGCATCTATAACAATCTGGATGTTATAAGAAAGGGCACTAGATGAAGGGTTGGAAATGAAAAATTGATTCACATTTGGGAAGACAAATGGCTCCCCACTCCTACCACATACAAAATTTGTTCCCCCCCACAGCTTTTTGATGATTTTCCTATGGTCTTTTCCCTCATCAATGAAGACACAATAAGTTGGAAATTTGACAGAATCATATCCCTCTTTCTCCCTTTTGAAGTAGAAACTATTCTTAACATCCCTCTAAGTTACAATCTGCCAGATGATAGTACAGTTTGGTTGGAAAATAAATGTGGTGTTCTTTCTATCAAGAGTGCATATTGTGTTGCTCTTCCCATGGTTGAGAAGTCTGAGATGGGTGAATGTTAAACTGGGGATAATAGAACCCCATTATGGAGGAAAATGTGGCAACTAAAGGTCCCTCCTAAGGTCAAAATTTTTGCGTGGAGAGCATGTATGAACGAGCTGCCAACTCTATTAAACTTGGGACAAAGAGGGGTCAGTACTGATGTTGTACGTGCAAGTTAGATTTTTGAAACTCGTGTGGAAAGTGTGTAAGCTATTTAACAGTACATTTTGATGAAAAAGCTTAGCACAATAAAAATGGAAACTTTAACATCATGATATCAAGAGAAAAAGAAAGTAAAGCAAGGAAAGTAAAAATGACAATGGGATATATGTGGAAAAACCATTTGAAAGGGAGAAAAAAATCATGGATGAGTAAGGATCGATAAATATCCCTTGCTCTGTCAAGCTTTGTATTACGTAAAAATGGAGGTTTCCCTTATACAATGGTGATGTTCTCACTAAAGGAATGACCTTTTCTCTACCTCCCTTTCTTACAAACTTTTTACCATTTTCTCTATTGTTCTCTCCTGGTTCTTATCCTAATATTCTAGCAATATGTTCCTCTTATAGTCCGAGGAATGTTGCTGGGTATAGGACAGATGTCACATTGTGATTCCCCCATTTGAACCCTAATACATCTGTTGTACTACGTAGTGGCTGGAGGAGAGAGAAAGGGCATACCGAGGCCAGTATAGCAATGTAAAAGGTGACCCTACCACTATGTGGGGAGCAATCCTTGGACAAGGAAAGGGACATCAAGGGTCTTAAGGATAATGCACGTGTCCTTAACAGTGGTCCGTCACAAGCACAACTAATGGGAGGGAAAGATTTCATATCTCTGACCAAAGGGGGTCACTATCCCCCTTTTGTGAGTGTTGGGTGTCCATGTTAGGTGCAAATCTCACTTTTCTCACGGTGATCACTCCGTTGGCACGAACCAGAGATCCCTTATCTCAACTGACTTTCCTCTTCCTTGCTCACAGCCATTTCACATGTAGGGTCTAGATCTAGCCATGTCAGCATTCTCCCATGCCTTGGCTGGTGTACTATACAGATGCTATATGCCCGCTATGTGGAAAAGCTATAGAGAGCACTACTCATGCCTTGATTCGATGTGCTAAAGCATGTGAGGTATGGTGGAATTGGCAGACATGTCCGATAAATTTGCTGGCTGGAAACCCTGACTTCTCAACTGCTGCAATGCAAATACTGGATGTTGGCACCCCCCATGACTTAGAAATTTTCTTTGTCACAACTTAGTCCATTTGGTATAACCGAAACCAAGTGATACACGAATCTCACTATCTCCCACCATCTCAGATATGGGGGTTTTCCCAAAGGCTTCAAGGAGACTATAAGGGTGCCATAACTGCTAACTTCCTCAAGCAGCAGCCCCTGAAATTGGCTGGACAACACCACCTCCAGGTACCTATAAAGTTAATGTTGACGGGGCAACAATAGAGGATGGAAGATATTCCAGTATGGGTGTAGTGATTCTGGACTGCAGAGGCATGGTTGTGGTAGTAAGGAGCAAATTGTTGTTTGCCACTTATTCTGTTGAGGTTACTGAAGCCCTTGCTATTGAAGATGGGATACTCTTGGCACGTGAAATGCTGCTAACACAGGTAATAGTGGAGTCTGACTCTCTTACTGTTGTCCATACAATAAACTCAAAATCTCTCCATGGTGATATAGACCTTATTGTCCAAGGTGTCATCTCCCTCTTAAGTGTGTTTGATTGTTGGAAGCTAAAGCATTTGAAAAGTGAATACAACTGAGTGGCTCATGGATTAGCTCAGATTGCTAGAGACACTAGGATTACCCAGTTTTGGTTAGGAACTGAGCCTCCAATGCTACAACAGCAGCTCTTGATAGATAGATCAAAATGTTAGCTTGTGTTTCTTGTATGTTGTCTCTATCTCTCTGTTGTACTTTAATTTCAGTTTTTAATGAAAGATCAAAAAAAGAAAGACTGTAATGGGACATGAATCTAATTTCCCCTACTGACAATGTTATATTTTATTAATTTTAAATTTAATGTACAGAAGTAGGATTCAAATGGCAAAAGTTAGGATTTGAACTATGACACTATTTTATTGGACAAAACTGCAGGTGCAGTACATGATTTTAAACTATATATTACATCAATGTCATTACCTCGTTACCTCCTTGTTGTTCACGTATAAACTCCAATAACCTCTTCCAAATGCTTCTGCTTTGGAAGTAACTTAGATAATCTCGAGGGCCGGAGCATCTCACATAGAGAGCGGGCCCACACATGGGATCTACTATAGGATTCATCTCTTTTGTGTAAGTTTGGAGTATTGCTTTGAGATTTATGTAAATATTTCTCTTTTGATTTATATAAACAAAAAAAATTAATAGTTAAGAAATATTTTTAAAAACTTTTTAATTATGAAAAAAGAAAAAAGTAGTTGACTTTTTTTACATCTATTTATATTTTGTATATTGTTATATTACCACTTTTTTAAAATGATCCATTAACAAATGTTTTAAGAGCACCCTATTAACAGAACTTTTATATAAAAAAGAATAACTATGAAAGGAAAACAAGAGTTTGTAAAAGAAGGAAAACAAAAATCGCAACCTAACCAAGAATTGTATATTTACACTCTAGAGGCAGTGCTTTAAATTTTATTTATTTTTAACTGATAATGTGAGCCATATGACCCTTTTAAATCACTACTCAAGTCCATACTACAAAAATATAAGGAGTAGCTATGGAGCCACTTTAGGGCCAGGGGCCTTATTATTTTTCTAAATAGATATCGATTAAATAAATGGGTAGTCCAAATTTTTTAAAAATGTTATATATATATATATAATATTTATGGCCTACAAAAATACAAATGCCAATTAATATTGTAATATATTTATAAATAAAATTATTTTGTTAAATTTAATGTTTAGAAGGTCTTAGGTTAATTTCTTATATTCATTTGTATAGAGTCACAATTCTACTAATTATAAGTCATATATTGTACTTATTTAAAATAATTGAGTATTCATAAAATTTGTAGTGAATACATAGTTATCCTAACAATTATGTTGAAGTTAAAAGTAGAAGGTTTTTCTTTTTTTCTTCCCCCTCAAAAAAGATAGTTGATTAAATATGAGTTAAATATATTGAATAATTTTTTCCATCTTAACTCAAGCTTATTGAACTTAAAGAGAAATATTTTTATGTAATATTAGATGATAACATACTTATCTGTAATATACACACACACCTAGAAGGTCTAATTAACCCTACACTCTGGACTAAGGGTACGTTTGGTATATTGAATGTAGATTACATTAGGAATAATAATCTTTATTACTAGGAATAGAAGACATTGTAATGGAATAACTATTACTATTCATAAGTTTGGTTGTTACATATGGAAAACTTGTAAAAGATGATGTACAGGGAAACTTTATATTTTTGGAAATATATTAATTTTAAAACCTATTATATACACTAAGGAATAGCTATTACATCCATTTTAAAGATGAATAACTATTCTTCAATTTAAAGGATAGTTTTTCTAATGTAATAACTAATCTATGTAATAAAAATGTAACCAAATGACCGAATTGATATTACACATGAATAACTATTACATTACAGAAGCTATTATAGCGTACCAAACGTACCTAAGTGTTCCAGTCACAAGAAGCAGGACTTCAAATTTTTTATATATAATGAAGTATTGCTATTAAAATAAGACTAAGGTGGCATGGATGGAATCATGCCAGTAGCTGACCTATCCAATACTTCAAAAGATTCCATCATATTGCATACAAATTAATGCAATTCAACCGCCATTGTTTTAGAGCACTATTTTTGTTAAATAATAAAATCCCAATTCCTAAATTTATTGTTAATTTAATTGTTACAATTTCATTCCTGAAAAAATTATTTTAATAAATTAGTAAACTTTATTCACAAAGAAAAAGGAATTTACAATTTCAACGAGAACCAAAAATATGAAGCAGCATGCAAAGCTACAAACACCAAAACAAAGGCAAAACATCTGGTGTGTAACAAACAACACTAAAACCAACACTACAAATTGCAAGGATAGGCACAGGGAAAGTCCTAGCCTTAAAAAAATCTAAAACTGTAATCCAAACTAAGACATCCAGCAACTAAGAGACCGTTTGGGGTGTGCGTTGGCGTTGGCGTTGCACATTTTCAGCCTTTTTTTTTTTTTTTTTTCACGCGTCCCCAGCTTTTCAGAGACAGTGTTACTGTAGCAACACTGTTGCGGATACTGTTCATTGAACAGTAGCCGCAACATGTGACTTTTCCACCAATTTTTACTGTTCACGGACCCACAATTTTCACTTTTTAACAATTTTTTCATTAAAAATGGGTCCTACGGTACTATTCACACATTTAAAAATTATTTTGCTACAGTATTTTTTAGTTTTCAGTTTCAGTTTTCAGTTTTCAGCTGTATCCAAACGGGCCCTAACAATGACAATTATATTACTACATATTGATATACCTAATCTTCTGATTTATGACATAATGTTTAAAGCCCCAATTACTGCACAAAACTTTATTCAAGAACAAATTTATGTGGGTTCCAATTAGTTCAATTGGTAAAGTCTCTGATGGTTGTATAAGAGATCTGGGGTTTAATCTCCGCCTACACCAAAAACTGATTAGTGTCTTGGTCTGATGATAAAGAGCTATCATCAAGAATGGACGCCATATAAGTTGAAACTTTCTAAAAAAAAAAAAAACATTTATGAAGTTGCCCTAATTCCCCACTTGAGCCTTGACCTACCATTTAATGATCTTGATAATGCTCTTATGAGCCTTTATCACCAAAAAAATCCTAAAATTTCTGTTCCCATATGCGATACATAGTACTCCCCCAAAAAACTTACAAGGCAAGGGTTTTAAGATCGAGAGAATTCATTTCAAGGTTAAGATTTTATTTCCTAAATCTAATTGTGTAAAAATTTATATATCATATCAAATTTTAAATGACATCTGTAAGAACTGGATTTGGAAGCCCAAGCCCACTTAGATTAATGGTGCCTTGCACTTCAACCTAAGCCCAAACAATAGAATTGTTTTAATGTTGAGATGGGAAGGTAATCACAATACAATTGTACATTAAGTTTCAGGCTAATGATGCAGGTCACAGTTAAGGAAAAATAAGAGTCAAATAAGTAAAAAAGCTATCCTCAGTCCTTCCCGAGGATGTGTTCTTATATAAGTCTTTCTTAGTTTGTACACTGTGCTTTATCCTTTTTTCTTGTTTTATCTGCCAAAAAAGTTCCTTTGTTTCAGAACTTCTTTCTTCTTATATATCCTAGTTCTTTGCATCATGACCTTCCACATGTACATCCCAAAACTCTCCCTCTGATACTTGTTCCATTAAGGCTCTACTGAAGGTGGTAGAAGAGGTTGCTAGCTGTAAAAACATTGTTCAGGTGTTACCTCTTCATTTAAATGCAACGGATAAGTTTGTTACAGAGCATTCAATGCGAGGGTGGTAGGTATACCCTCTCAGGTAACTTTCTACAATCCCATTGTTCCTCCTCAAGAGTGTTACCTCTCCTCCTTGGGCACTCGTAAAACCTCATGGCTCTTTCCCATCCTCTACTTAGGTAGACCACCTTCTCAGATTTGAGACACTTTACAAATGGTTTGGTGATGAACGTCATGCTCCTTGTCCTTCTTGGTCCTCGAACACCCCACAACATGAAAATATGCATATCTTTAAATTTGTAATATTTTAATCCAAATCATGGATTCATTTCAATTAAAGAGGATCATTTTCTGGATGGTACATAGCATACCTTCAATAGAACAGTACTGTTGTTTCCCTAGGCCAGGGTATAATCAATACTAAAAAAAGAAACACTCTATGAGGGTTTGGTGTTAATAAATAGTTTATGAGATTTGAAATAAACAAACAATTTATGAATTGATGAGAGCTTTAGGAAGGACCAAGAGGGAGAAAAATACCTCAAAATTTTTAAAAATTAATCTGTTTAATACTTTAGAACTAATATATATTTTATGTCATGGGAGACATAAATATTGTTTGGTGAACGATGAAAAAAAAAAAAAAAGTTAAGGAGAAATGAATAGTAATATGACAGTACATATAATAAGTGTACAACCAATTATCATTTATAAATGATAATTGGTTGTACACCAATTATATATGTCTCCATCGTTCACCAAATAATATTTATGTCTCCTATGACGTAAAAAAAAATATATATATATATATATATATATTAGTACATTTTTTTTTTTTTTTTCTTTTCCATCGTTCACCAAATTCAATATTTATGTCTCCTATGACATAAAATATATATTAGTGTAAGGAGAAATGAATAGTAATATGACAGTACATATAATAAGTGTACAACCAATTATGTCTCCATCGTTCACCAAACAATATTTATGTCTCCTATGACATAAATATATATATATATATATATTAGTACTAAAGTATTAAACAGATTAATAAATGATAATTGGTTGTACACTTATTATACTGTCATATTACTATTCATTTCTCCTTACCATTTTTTTTTTTTTCCATCGTTCACCAAACAATATTTATGTCTCCTATGACATAAAATATATATTGGTTCTAAAAAAAAAAAAATTATCATTTATAAATTTTGGAATAGAAAATATAGTTATCGTTTATAAAGGTAATTATTTTCTCTCTGTAAACATTTTTGGTTAAAAAATAAATAATGCATATAGAAAGTCTCAAATTTTTCATAATTCTATATGATAGCCCAAAAGTTCTCTATTCAATTTCAAGATTGTTGTTATGCTACCACATTAAATTGGATGAGTTACAAATATATTTTTCAACTACCAAAACATTCAAGGTATCTTCCTCTTCCCCAATCTTTCCCCTCCCTCAATACTTCTGAATTGATGATGCTGAAAATATCAACAGTGAGTTGCACAATGCTCGTATCCTCGAAACGACACCTGCACAGGGAAAAGAGGACTTAACAGAGAGCACCGGTGTGGTACCGGCCAAATACCCTCCGAAGGTCAAGTTAGAAAGTATGCTCACAGCTCTAGAGTGCTAGAGAGGGTTAATTATGCGTACCTTGGCTTGTGAGGGTATTGGGGCTTTTATAGTGACTTGAGGTTGACCTCCCTTCCTTGGTGCGGAAGTCTTTTCCTTATAGGACTCTTCTTGTAGAATCCTAAACGTGATGAATAAGTCTCCTCCTTATGCGGAAGATTTTTACCAAGTATACAAGATTTCTAGAGTCCTACTAGCGCAAGGACTCTATTTGGGCTCTTATGAGAATGGGTCAAAATATCCCTCATTAGGGGCTCAGCAGGCCCATGGATAACTAGCCCACCATTCTTCACCTCGTCCATATCCGGCCCGTTCACATCAGGTCCGTCCACAGGGGGCCCGTGCAAATGATGGATCCGTTTATTCGGGCTTAAGAGATACTTTTCCCTTTTCAGTTGCCCCCTGACCCGATGGGTCCGTCAGCACTTATGAACGGACCCATGGGGTGACGGATCTAAAACTCGGTACGCCTGTCTGTAAATTTTCATCCGTACAATGCTGAGTCAGGAGCTGACGCATTAATGCGTTGTGCCAAATGTCAATCTGTCAGTGGCTGTTGTTTTGGAACGAGGCGTCGCTTCGTCTTCCGTGCACTCCCAGTATAAATATTAGTCCTCCGCCTCTCATTTCTCCACTTGCTGCTGGAAGAGATTTGTCAGAGCGAGTCCGTCACGTCTGTCAGAGCACAACCTCCCTCGTCTTTGATTTGCATCAAGACTTGGTCAATCGGGGCGTTCAGGGGGTGAAACTTGTGAACCTTCCACTTGGGGGTTTTGGGCGTCTGTCGTCCCTTCTGTCCCCTGTCCTTTGTCTTTTCTGCCCTAGGTCCTGGCGCATGTCCGCCTGGCGTTCTCTCTTCTTGGGCCTTTCTTCCTGTGCGAGCAGCGCATCTTCCGCGTTCATGTACTTGGTGGCCCTGTAGAGTACTTCTGACATGGTTTTAGGGTTGTTTTTGTATAGCGAGAACAAAAACTTGCCCTCTCGCAATCCGTTCGTGAAAGCTGCCACCAGTATCTTGTCCTCGGCTTCGTCAATTGAGAGGGCTTCCTTATTGAAGCGGGTTATGTAAGATCTTAGCGTCTCGTCTTCTCTCTGCCTGATGCTCATCAAACACGCTGTGGACTTCTTGTACCTGTGTCCCCCTATGAAGTGTGAGGTGAACTGAGGGCTTAGTTCTTTGAAGGTGCTGATGGAATTCGGGGTCAGCCGACTGAACCAAATCCTCGCGGAACCCTTCAGCGTAGTTGGAAAGGCCCTGCACATGATTTTGTCCGGCACCCCCTGTAGATGCATCAGGGTTTTGAAAGTTTCCAAGTGATCAAGAGGATCCTTCATCCCGTCATAGCTATCTATATTTGGCATGCGAAACTTGTGGGGTAGGGGGAAGGAATTCACGGCAGCAGTGAAGGGTGAATCGGTACGATTGACCAGATCGTCAAGGTCACTTGAGACTCGCCCCTTGAGGGCGTTCATCATGACCTCCATTTGTTCCCTCATTGCCTGCATCTCGGCGGCGATATGTGGTGGAGTCGCATCCGTGAGGGATGGCATGCTCACGTGCTGCCTCTCCGGCCTGCTTGGGGCGTGGCTGCCCTCAGGTCTCTCCTGATTCCTGTTTGGAGCGCTAGTCCCTTCTTGATCTTCTGGTTGGCCATTTGGTGCTGCATCCTTCTGGCGCAGCTGTTCTTCCAAGTTGAGGTTCCGTTTGGTGAGACGCTCCATGATGGCACCGAGAGTCTGAACTTGTCTCTCGAGGGCAGTCGTGGGTGGTTCCTCTCCTTGTACGTCATTAGTAGTTGCCATTGAGCGAGTGAGTACCATGCAACCCTTTAGTCCGGGAAACGATAATGTGGCTTAATCACTTAAAAGCGTTTCCCACAGACGACGCCAACTGATGATGCCGAAAATATCAACAGTGAGTTGCACAATGCTCGTACCCTCGAAACGACACCTGCACAGGGAAAAGAGGACCTAACAGAGAGCACCGGTGTGGTACCGGCCAAATACCCTCCAAAGGTCAAGTTAGAAAGTATGCACACAGCTCTAGAGTGCTAGAGAGGGTTAATTATGCGTACCTTGGCTTGTGAGGGTATTGGGGCTTTTATAGTGGCTTGAGGTTGACCTCCCTTCCTTGGTGCGGAAGTCTTTTCCTTATAGGACTCTTCTTGTAGAATCCTAAACGTGATGAATAAGTCTCCTCCTTATGCGGAAGATTTTTACCAAGTATACAAGATTTCCAGAGTCCTACTAGCGCAAGGACTCTATTTGGGCTCTTATGAGAATGGGTCAAAATATCCCTCATTAGGGGCTCAGCAGGCCCATGGATAACTAGCCCACCATTCTTCACCCCGTCCATATCCGGCCCGTTCACATCAGGTCCGTCCACAGGGGGCCCGTGCAAATGATGGATCCGTTTATTCGGGCTTAAGAGATACTTTTCCCCTTTCATGAATCCTAAATAAATATTTTTCTTTCCCTACATATTTTCATATTTATATATGTTCTCTTTGTATCTATCTTAAAATTAACAAGCTTAGTATTTGTGATGGAATTTTTTTTATCACTAAATATTTGTTTTTGATATCTACTATCAAAGTTACCTCTCTCTCTCTCTCTCTCTCATTTCGATTTCTCTATAATCTTAATCTTTGATTTGTTTTAATACATGTGTTTCATAGATTGCTTTTTTTTTTGGTATATGATAACTAAGGTTGAATGATCATTTTGCTATTAAAGATTGATTATTATTTTTCTAATGTTCTTAAATTTTGGTATTTTGATTGTTGTACTTTAGATTAATCTTTTTGGGTGTGGCGCAGGTGTGCAATTACCTCAATCCACATGCAACAAGGAGCAAGAGCCATAATTTTCTTGATATTTCTACTTAATGATTGACCCCCTGCTAAGTATAATGGCCTAAAGTTCACATGAGAGAAATCAGAAAAGATTTTGACATTGAAAAACCTTTTTTTTTTCTCTTTATATTTATTTGTTTTTAATTTGCTAAATGGGAGATGGTGGATATATAATTATATAGAATATTACTTTTTATTTTAAGTGAAAGATAGAATATTATCTTTATGTTGATTAAAAGTTGAAATCTTTTTTATAGTTATTATTTAACTTGATTCATACATAAAAATTTACTATTAACTTCTATTAAGCAATACATTTCTTGAAATAGAAACCATAAGATTTTATAATTATTATCAATAAATAAAATGTTAACATTCATCATAGTTTTTAAGAAATTCACATTAAAAATATAATATTTATTTAAAGACTAATAATTACAAATTTATAAATAAAATAAATTTTTTTGAAGCATGGGTTAACAACTAGTATTAAACAATAATAATAATAATTAAACAGTCTAATGTTTTGATAGTAATAATTAGTCTATAAATTGACCATATGAGCTTTAGAAGGGACCAACAAGGACATAGGAAAAATCTTATTCTTGAAGTCATGGAGTTTTCTTCAAATTTCTTCCTCCTTTCCTTAATATTCTTCTTCTCATCAGCTCTACTCCTCTTTCTCCACCATAGAATTAAGCCCAGCCTTAACCGCCGCCTTCCTCCAGGACCGCTAGGATGGCCAATACTTGGCAACATGCTCGATCTTGGAACAATGCCACACCGTACCCTATTTGGTCTAAGACCCAAATATGGTGATGTTATACGGTTAAGACTGGGCTCAATGAACTCTATGGCAATCCTCTCAGCCAAAGCAGCCACAGAGTTCTTCAAGAACCATGACCTCTCTTTTGCTGAACGCACCATCACTGAAACCATGCGCGTCCATGACTACCACAAGGGCTCTCTAGCCTTAGCCCCTTATGGTTCCTATTGGCGTGTGCTTAGGCGCTTGGTCACGGTCGACATGTTAGTACACAAGCGCATCAACGACACCGCAATTATACGTAGAAAATGTGTGGACAACATGTTGTTATGGATTGAGGAAGAGGCATGTAAACTTGAAGCTAAATGTGGTCTTCATGTGGCAAGGTTTGTGTTCCTCATGACCTTCAATTTACTTGGAAACCTTATGTTATCACAAGACTTGCTTGATCCTCAGTCGAAGGACGGGTCAGAGTTTTTCAATGCGATGATGGGACTAATGGAGTGGTCCGGGTATGCTAACATGTCAGATTACTTTCCATGGCTAAGGTGGTTGGACTTGCAGGGCCTTAGGAGGAATATGGAGAGGGATCTTGGGAAAGCTTTGGAGATTGCATCCAAGTTTGTGAAGGAGCGCTTGATGGATAGGCAAATAGGGGCAGAGAAGAAGGATTTCTTGGATTTGTTGCTAGAATTTGAAGGCAATGGAATTGAGGAGCCTGCCAAAATTTCTGATAGGGACCTAAATATTTTCATTCTGGTATAACTTTTATTAACTCTCCATAATTATATCATATATTTAATATGCTCCGCTTTCTCAATGTGTCAGACTCACATGAAGAATTTGACATGCCTCTCTCTCTCTCTCAATATGTCAAACTCACATGATGAATGAGAGAAAGAAGATACACTGAATGTGTAAGATGTCTTCTTCTATTCGGTTGGATAAGCACATATTGAATCTAATTGCTTACGTTGGAATACATTATAAATGAAAAATATAGTACTAATTTTTTTTATATATATAAGAGGAATTTTTTAAGTTAAATTTTTTATAATATAGTAATAAGGATTTGTTGATTTATCTTTACCGAAGGATGCTGACAAGATTTGTGAATTTAATATTGGAATAAATTATAAATTAATAATATAGTATATTTTTCCCATTACCGATAAAGGAATTTTATAAGTTAATGCCTTTGATTTATCTTTACCTTGGGATACTGTCAAGATTTGAGAGTTTGATACATTTGAATAAAAAAATTTAAGCAATTGCAAAGTGTAATAAAAGTTTAACAATATTTATTTGTTGAGCTCTATCTCCAAGAGTTGGTCATTGGAACCATCGTTGCAAGAAAAAATAGCTTAGAATTTACTTATTAGCTTCCTATTTCCTTTTCAAGTCAACCCCAATTGAATTTAGATTAAAGTTTCCTTTAGTTAAATTGAGCTGTTGAGCTGAATTATTACTATTTTCTTTTGTACTTCTTTAAGATTTTGGTCGCACGCTTTTGGATGGAAAAAACAAATAGTGGCGTAATGTCTTTGTTTAATGGAAGCACTGGATTTTGTAAAATCATAGGCAGTGGGTTTAGACTTTAGAGGGTTTCTTTAGCCACCAAAGGCTAACGTTCTTAGGCAAATTTTATTTCACTAATCAACAATAATTGCAAATATGATGCAGGAAATGTTTATGGCTGGTTCAGAAACAACAAGCAGCACTACTGAGTGGGCACTAACTGAGCTCCTACGCAATCCTAATTCCATGATTAAGGCTAAAGCTGAGCTTATGCAAGTAGTAGGAGCAAACCAAAAGGTTGAAGAAAGTGACATTGACAACCTTCCATACCTACAGGCTATAATGAAGGAAACACTCCGATTACATCCTCCAATTCCATTCCTAGTTCCTCGAAAAGCAATTCGAGATACCGACTTTATGGGGTTTGACATACCCAAAAATACACAAGTTCTTGTAAATGCTTGGGCTATTGGAAGAGACTCAGATGTGTGGGATGATCCTTTGTCTTTCAAGCCCGAGAGGTTTATAGGCACAAAAATAGATTACAAGGGTCAACATTATGAGCTGATCCCATTTGGAGCTGGGAGGCGAATGTGTGCAGGTGTGCCTTTGGCTCATAGAGTCCTTCACCTTATTTTGGGCTCATTGCTTCACAAATTTGATTGGGAGCTTGATGGCAATGTGACTCGAGAGACGATGGACATGAAGGACCGGTTGGGCATAACAATGAGAAAGAATGAACCATTACTGGTAGTGCCTAAAAAATGTATTGTATAGTCTAAAAAAGAGGGAGAACCACTTTATTTAGGAGTCAAGTTCTTGCAATTCATTATTTGAATTCTCTCACCCCTGTTATCAGCAATCCCCCCTCCCCCAAAAATAGATGCACATGTTTGAGGAAATTGAAGCACTACTTAGTTCAAGGTTTATCAGTTTAGTGCAACCATGTCTTTCTTTATTTGGTGCCCAAAAAAAAAAAAAAAAAACCTTCGCAGTGAGACAGTGTATTGTGTCTATGTGGTGATTAAATGAAAATTCTCAACTATGGCTCAATTACTTCAAAATTGAAATTTATTGAACACAGTTGTTTTCTGAAGGAACTAATTGGATTAAAAAAAAGACAATTGATATATTGGTATGATGATTAAAAATAATTATTATAGAGCAAATGTCATAGGTTCAAATCTTATGGTATTTATAAAAAAATTAAAATTTAAAAATAAATAAATAAAAAGAAGAAGAAGAAGAAGAAGAGAATCATGTCCAACAAGTATTTAGAAACTATTCTTTATAGATAAAACCAAAATTTTATATTTGGATTAAAGTATGAACAAATTATTTTTTTCATTTAAGAATAAGAAATATACCAAAATTTCATACTAATTTAATCCATGAAAAATAAAACTTGTGTTAAGAAGATATAAAGAAATGAATGCTATCGAAAATTGCTAATTTGAATATAATTAACACCTTGAGGGCTATATGTAAAGCATCAGGACAACACTTAACCCAACGTTTAAATCTATAAATTTAAGCCTAATTAGATATTTTTAATTGCTCTTGAATAACCACATTACCTACTAATGAATGCTCCATAAAAAATAATATATTCTTCCTCCAAAATCTCCATCTTCCTTTTAAAATGAACAAATT